>NC_059201.1:63641626-63762152 GCF_020615455.1 Coregonus clupeaformis | reverse complement strand
GGAGCCCATACTGTATCTCTGCCTGACATCCCACCACTGTACCGGTCCGTGGGAACGTTAAGTCTGTGTGAAAAATTGGTTATTGTGGTGTTTCAGGGGACCATTTTCATTTATGTGCCATTATCAGACAGATACAGTGGTGTGAAAAAGTGTTTGCCCCCTTCCTGATGTCTTACTTTTTTGCATGTTTGTCACACTTAAATGTTTCAGATCATCAAACAAATTTAAATATTAGTCAAAGATAACACAAGTAAAGACAAAATGCATTTTTGAAATGAAGGTAGTTATTAAGGGAAAACAAAATCCAAACCCACATGGCCCTGTGTGAAAAAGTGATTGCCCCCTACAACCTTATAACTGGTTGGGCCACCCTTAGCAGCAACAACTGCAATCAAGCGTTTGCGATAACTTGCAATGAGTCTTTTACAGCGCTGTGGAGGAATTTTGGCCCACTCATCTTTGCAGAATTGTTGTAATTCAGCCACATTGGAGGGTTTTCGAGCATGAACTGCCTTTTTAAGGTCATGCCACAGCATCTCAATAGGATTCAGGTCAGGACTTTTACTAGGCCACTCCAAAGTCTTCATTTTCTTTTTCTTCAGCCATTCAGAGGTGGACTTGCTGGTGTGTTTTGGATCATTGTCCTGCTGCAGAACCCAAGTTCGCTTCAGCTTGAGGTCACAAACAGATGGCCGGACATTCTCCTTCAGGATTTTTTGGTAGACAGCAGAATTCATGGTTCCATTTATCACAGCAAGTCTTCCAGGTCCTGAAGCAGCAAAACAGGCCCAGACCATCACACTACCACCACCATATTTTACTGTTGGTATGATGTTCTTTTTCTGAAATGCGGTGTTACTTTTACGCCAGATGTAATGGGACACACACCTTCCAAAAAGTTCAACTTTTGTCTCGTCAGTCCACAGAGTATTTTCCCAAGGTCTTGGGGATCATCAAGGTGTTTTCTGGCAAAAATGAGACGAGCCTTAATGTTCTTTTTGCTCAGCAGTGATTTTTGTCTTGGAACTCTGCCATGCAGGCCATTTTTGCCCAGTCTCTTTCTTATGGTGGAGTCATGAACACTGACCTTAACTGAGGCAACTGAGGCCTGCAGCTCTTTGGATGTTGTTGTGGGGTCTTTAGTGACCTCTTGGATGAGTCGTCGCTGCGCTCTTGGGGTAATTTTGGTCGGCCGGCCACTCCTGGGAAGGTTCACCACGGTTCCATGTTTTCGCCATTTGTGGATAATGGCTCTCACTGTGGTTTGCTGGAGTCCCAAAGCTTTAGAAATGGCTTTATAACCTTTTCCAGACTGATCTCAATTACTTTCTTTCTCATTTGTTCCTGAATTTCCTTGGATCTCGGCATGATGTCTAGCTTTTGAGGATCTTTTGGTCTACTTCACTTTGTCAGGCAGGTCCTATTTAAGTGATTCCTTGATTGAGAACAGGTGTGGCAGTAATCAGGCCTGGGTGTGGCTAGAGGAATTGAACTCAGGTGTGATAAACCACAGATGAGTTGTGTTATAACAGGGGGGGGCAAACACTTTTTCACACAGGGCCATGTAGGTTTGGATTTTGTTTTCCCTTAATAATAACAACCTTCATTTCAAAACTGCATTTTGTGTTTACTTGTGTTATCTTTGACTAATATTTAATTTGTTTGATGATCTGAAACATTCAAGTGTGACAAACATGCAAACAAATAACAAATCAGGAAGGGGGCAAACACTTTTTCACACCAATGTATATCTGTGTCCTTAACCAATGGACTCTATAGTTCCTATTGTTCTCACTGAATGTCCCTCTCTGTGTTGTAGACTTTCTGGAGAAGTCTGAGGACAAGGAGGGAAACGCTCTGGCCTTCCACTTCCTCTCAGGGCCCAGAGTCACTGTACTGGCCTCCAAGACCTCCCGTGAGTACACACATACGCAGCATCCTCTAGCACTTGGTTGATGTGGAGTTGAGCTTTCTCTACCTCCCTTTCTCTCCTCTCCAGAGCGCTACCGTATCCAGAGTGAGAGTTTCGAGAACATCTGGCTGGTGGCTAAGGAGCTGGTGCAGCGCTTCGACCGCCACTTTGCCAAGCAGGGAGTCAAAGACTTCAGAAACAGCTTTGCAGGCCCTATACCTCTGGCTGAGTACTTTGAGACTGTCGACCACCACTTTGAGGTATGTATTGAACACAGACACACTGTCACACACGCATTCATGAGTTGTGTTTGTAGGTACAGCTTTTGCCTGCAGTGTTAGAACAACATTCAGTGTGTGTGTTCGTTTAGCTGCGTGTGAGTGCAGAGAAGTACCAGGACCTCCTGTCAGAGCGGGCGATCCAGTTCAGAGCCATCCAACGCCGTCTCCTGACCCGCTTCAAAGACAAGACCCCCGCCCCCCTGCAGAACCTAGACACACTGATGGAGGGGACGTACCGCCAGGTCAGACACACACACACACACACACACACACACACACACACACACACACACACTAGACTAGGACACTCAGGCATGCACATAGCATTTAGAAACATGATGGAGAGTCTCTCTCCCCTCACTTTTGTGAGGTGTTGATTTTTCCCTACCTCACACCATATGGTGATTTATACACACACACACCTACACACACACACACCTACTGTACACACACACACACACAGAGTAATGAGTGCACTAGTGTTGATTTACAGAGTGATGGGCCTACACTGCTGATTTATGCACTTCCTGCTACTACTGAGGTGCTAGCTCACACCCTATTGTATACTTATAGCAGACAAACATACTGCCATGACCACACACACAGGAATACACAAACATACACACACGTGCTTGTGCAGGCACACACACATACGCAAAGACGGATGCATGCTTGCTCGCACACACACATACACCGAAAACACAAAGACATATACGTGCGCACAGACACACATACATACCCATCTATCTCTGTCCTCGTCTAGGGGCGCCTTATCGCCAAATTAGACATTATTTTTATTATTATTTACTAACTCGGTAGATGGGCTGTAATAAGAATGTAGGAGCGTTTGTTTCTCTCTCTTTCTGTGTGTGTGTGTGTGTGTGTGTGTGTACATTCTCACTCAGTATTTTTCTCAGGTTCGGAGGCCAGGGTAATTGATGCTGGAGCCTTCCTTTTCAAATGATGATTAAACAAAGAAGCCTAATTAGAAACCTCTGTATGGTTCAGAGTGTGTGTTGGGAGTGTGGGACAGTGTGTTTGTGGTGTCATTATAGTGTGTGTGTGTGTGTGTTTGCCTTGATTTGAAGTTCCCATTGTGAGTGTCTGATGTGTGTGTCGGCTGATGAGTTCCAACTGTGTGTGGGTTACTGTATTAGTTCTGTGTGTGAGCGCGCGTGTGTGTTTTGAGTGGTGTAGACTGTCTGACGTTGAAAGTGATGGTCCCTTGCCGTCACTGTTTACAGTAGGGGCTCGTTTGGTGAGGAACTCTTTAACGCTATTCATTAGCTCTCTTACTGCTCTGGGAGTGGGTGACATCATTAGATATTTAATGTGTCAGTACTTAACCATTACTCCTATCTGAGTAGAACCATGCAGAGCTCTCACACTGTAGATACACTGCCCATAAGGTCCACTACGAGGTGTACTCATACCCAACACCACAAGGTTCAAAACTGGTACAGTTTTAAAGGGACACTTACCTTACAAACTGGGATCAGTGTTCAAGTTTTGTTGCCGGCGAAGGGTCAAACGTTCACTTTTTTTCTCACTGGGCCAGTTGGCCAGAAATCTACTTGCCCGGACATGGTGTAGTTTGCAAATGCATTGGGGGTCATGCAGGCCCTTTAGGTTGGCATGTTTTTTTTCTCTATATCCAGCTATTAATAGGCTACATTTGGTTACTATGATTAGGGATGGGTATTTGAAATAATTTCTAGCTTGTAGATGCCATAGGTTGTCTATCGTTCCATCTGGTAGTGCCTGTCTTGACTGCATCAAATTGATGCAAAGAAGCTAGCTAAGATAGCCAGCTATGTTAGCCAGCTAGCTAGCTCGCTACCTAGACTAATTGAGACAATTTTACTGCGCTTCCTGTCAGGGTCTACAACAACTACATGCAGATTAAACAACAGCCTACCTGATGGTTGCTCGTTGTAGCCTACTCCTCCTCATTTAACTATCTTAATTCTGTAATTTGAATTCCATCTTGCATTGATTAGAGATCTCCCACGTTGCTTGCTTGCTACACATGGAGCCACTGACTATAGACAGTACCACTTTTATTGGACAACAATAATAACAAACGTGTGAAACCTGCGTATGCTTCTACGGTAGACATACAGTGGGGGAAAAAAGTATTTAGTCAGCCACCAATTGTGCAAGTTCTCCCACTTAAAAAGATGAGAGAGGCCTGTAATTTTCATCATAGGTACACGTCAACTATGACAGACAAAATGAGGGAAAAAAATCCAGAAAATCACATTGTAGGATTTTTTATGAATTTATTTGCAAATTATGGTGGAAAATAAGTATTTGGTCAATAACAAAAGTTTCTCAATAATTTGTTATATACCCTTTGTTGGCAATGACACAGGTCAAACGTTTTCTGTAAGTCTTCACAAGGTTTTCACACACTGTTGCTGGTATTTTGGCCCATTCAGTCGTCCTGGTCCCTTTGCAGAAAAACAGCCCCAAAGCATGATGTTTCCACCCCCATGCTTCACAGTAGGTATGGTGTTCTTTGGATGCAACTCAGCATTCTTTGTCCTTCAAACACGACAAGTTTAGTTTTTACCAAAAAGTTCTATTTTGGTTTCATCTGACCATATGACATTCTCCCAATCCTCTTCTGGATCATCCAAATGCACTCGAGCAAACTTCAGACGGGCCTGGACATGTACTGGCTTAAGCAGGGGGACACGTCTGGCACTGCAGGATTTGAGTCCCTGGCGGCGTAGTGTGTTACTGATGGTAGGCTTTGTTACTTTGGTCCCAGCTCTCTGCAGGTCATTCACTAGGTCCCCCCGTGTGGTTCTGGGATTTTTGCTCACCGTTCTTGTGATCATTTTGACCCCACGGGGTGAGATCTTGCGTGGAGCCCCAGATCGAGGGAGATTATCAGTGGTCTTGTATGTCTTCCATTTCCTAATAATTGCTCCCACAGTTGATTTCTTCAAACCAATCTGCTTACCTATTGCAGATTCAGTCTTCCCAGCCTGGTGCAGGTCTACAATTTTGTTTCTGGTGTCCTTTGACAGCTCTTTGGTCTTGGCCATAGTGGAGTTTGGAGTGTGACTGTTTGAGGTTGTGGACAGGTGTCTTTTATACTGATAACAAGTTCAAACAGGTGCCATTAATACAGGTAACGAGTGGAGGACAGAGGAGCCTCTTAAAGAAGAAGTTACAGGTCTGTGAGAGCCAGAAATCTTGCTTGTTTGTAGGTGACCAAATACTTATTTTCCACCATAATTTGCAAATAAATTCATTAAAAATCCTACAATGTGATTTTCTGGATTTTTTTTTCCTCAATTTGTCTGTAATAGTTGACGTGTACCTATGATGAAAATTACAGGCCTCTCATCTTTTTAAGTGGGAGAACTTGCACAATTGGTGGCTGACTAAATACTTTTTTTCCCCACTGTATGTCTTTCTTACGGGGCGCACGTCATAATAACTACGTTCAAAAGTTTTGAGTTTTATTGAATTAAGAATTTGAAATGTCATTGTATATCCTTGTGTATAGCATAGATGATTTAATTTAATTTAGGCAAAGCCTTTTAGTGTTCAAATTGGCCTATGAGTACACTCTTAAAGGGAGTGCTCCTAATCTCAGTTTGTTACCTGTATAAAAGACACCTGTCCACAGAAGCAATCAATCAATCAGATTCCAAACTGTCCACCGTGGCCAAGACCAAAGAGCTCTCCAAGGATGTCAGGGACAAGATTGCAGACCTACACAAGGCTGGAATGGGCTACAAGACCATCGCCAAGCAGCTTGGTGAGAAGGTGACAACAGTTGGTGCGATTATTCGCAAATGGAAGAAACACAAAATACCTGTCAATCTCCCTCGGCCTGGGGCTCCATGCAAGATCTCACCTCGTGGAGTTGCAATGATCATGAGAACGGTGAGGAATCAGCCCAGAACTACACGGGAGGATCTTGTCAATGATCTCAAGGCAGCTGGGACCATAGTCACCAAGAAAACAATTGGTAACACACTACGCCGTGAAGGACTGAAATCCTGCAGCGCCCGCAAGGTCCCGCTGCTCAAGAAAGCACATATACAGGGCATATACACGTCTGAAGTTTGCCAATGAACATCTGAATGATTCAGAGGAGAACTGGGTGAAAGTGTTGTGGTCAGATGAGACCAAAATCAAGCTCTTTGGTATCAACTCGCCGTGTTTGGAGGAGGAGGAATGCTGCCTATGACCCCAAGAACACCATCCCCACCGTCAAACATGGAGGTGGAAACATTATGCTTTGGGGGTGTTTTTCTGCTAAGGGGACAGGACAACTTCACCGCATCAAAGGGACGATGGACGGGGCCATGTACCGTCAAATCTTTGGTGAGAACCTCCTTCCCTCAGCCAGGGCATTGACAATGGGTCGTGGATGGGTATTCCAGCATGACAATGACCCAAAACACACGGCCAAGGCAACAAAGGAGTGGCTCAAGAAGAAGCACATTAAGGTCCTGGAGTGGCCTAGCCAGTCTCCAGACCTTAATCCCATAGAAAATCTGTGGAGGGAGCTGAAGGTTCGAGTTGCCAAACGTCAGCCTCGAAACCTTAATGACTTGGAGAAGATCTGCAAAGAGGAGTGGAACAAAATCCCTCCTGAGATGTGTGCAAACCTGGTGGCCAACTACAAGAAACTACAAGAAACGTCTGACCTCTGTGATTGCCAACAAGGGTTTTGCCACCAAGTACTAAGTCTTTAGAATTGCATTGTATTAATTGCATTCATTTTTGTTTCTGTCATTTTGACAATGCTGTTCATAGCAGATATCAGTCTAAATGCACTGCATGTCACAGTGCCAGCTAATGCTATTAATATATCAGTGTCTCTTTATTTCGTTAATGCTTGTAGATGCTGACCCAGCGCTGCTGCCTGTCCCTTAGCATTACTAGAACCCTGAGTGATTCTCTCTATACAGTATGACTCTCTAGTCTGTCTAATGTGCTCCAGTGTCAGTCAGTCCATCCCTTCCTGCTGCCGCTTCCCGCTAGCGCCTGCCACCCACTGTGGATTCGGGAAGTTTCTGACACACTATACGTGCTGTAATGTATACACGCACCCCATAATGGACGCTATCGACGGGCTACTGGGAAGAGTGATGCACGCATCAAATTAATTATTCATATCTTTGGGTGGGTATGGGTTATATGGCCCTTCTGAAGGTCTGTGAGCTATGGTGGTTCTCACTAGCTCAGTGCTTTAGTTAGGGTTTATTACTCACAGGGGTTGTGTCAGTCATGAGTCTTAGTCTTTTGACATGCCAAATGTGTTTGTAAATGACGAGGACAGGGGGGTTAAAGTTTTGTTTTAGCTACGTGTCTTATTGTGCTTAGTCAGGGATAGTACACTCAAATGACAAACTTGCCTAATATTATGGATACCAAGAAAGTAGTCTGTGGACCCAGAGACTCAGCAAGTGGTAGATGAGGTACATTTGTACTTTGGATGAACTAAGAACAGCATCGTCGAATGTCAGATTGGTAAATATTCTGCATCTTATCTGTGGTCAGGCTGGGCTGTCGGTTAGGGGACGTCCCCTAATTAATGTGTTTGTGACTTTAAGAAAGCATTTGTGCGTGTTGTTTGTCATCCAGAGAACAGAGAGATACTGTGAGAGGCCTGTGTGATTTTTCTGGTCTGGTGTACATCCATATACAGGGGGATAATATTTCCTTTGTTCATTCTTTCCTCATCTCTTCCTCCTATATTTTATTCATGAAGGCCAGATGCGGCCTGCTCTGTAATGTGTATGTGAGCTGGCCAGAGGTGTCTGTTTCCTCCACTTTTCATTCTCACTACTTAAAAAGCCATTACTCATCCTGGCCCCACGGTTTATAGTTCATCCTGGCTCTCCCTTTAACTCTCTGTTTGATTAATCTGTGGCAGGTATGGAGAGGTTAGCCAGAGGGCTATTTTAGCCTAGCCTTAGCATTCCTGTTTTTCTCCTCTGCTGTTGTTCTCCGAGTGAAGGCACACTGCTGTCACTCTGGACCTGGAAATATGTTTCTGGGTGGGAGGATGCAGAGGGGAAGGAGGGTGGGCTCAGTGAGGGGGAAAGCCCGGCAAGCCGTTTCAATAAATATTTGCCCAGCATTTATCTCAGGTAAAATGGCTTCCGTGTTAGCATTAGCGCGCTAACCTAGCTGGCCGCAGCGCTAGCTGTCTGGGAGCTGAGTTTGAGTTGAGCGGAGGCTCTCTGTAATTAGCAGTTCAAAAGCAGGAGGTGGGACGCTTTAGTTTTGACTGACAGGCCGGTCTGGGGCCCCTCGTTCCAGTAATGGAGGCTTCTCTCAGACAGCGGCTGATTTATCTGGCCCCAAATGGAGCGCTAAACACAGCTAAACATGGCTAAACATGGCTAAACACAGATCCCACTGTGTACGTGAGGCCCTCGCGGTTAATGGCTGGGGTTCTCTCTGAGGTGTGTGTGTGCGTGCATGTCCACTGAGATGTGTAAATGTGTGTTTTCCTCAGTAAAATACTCCAATGTCAGAAAAAAAGGAGAAACAGAGGAACTCCCTCAGGTCCCCCTGACCTTTCATCTGCTACGCAAACAGGCCGCACCTGAGAGACTGCATTTCAAACTGGCCTTCAAGCACACACACACAGGACTAATGAACATACAGCATACCCCTCATGCACATTTAGGAGTCACTGGGGCCCTCCTCTATGGATGTCTACCATATCAATGAATGACTGTCTTTCATATAGCTGACTGACATGTAGGCATGTGTGTATAAGAGTGGGGGACAGATAGAGTGACTGATATAGAGGAGTGTGTGTGACACAGTCAAGCCTCTGGAAAAGGCTGTCTTTACAAATGTTATGTCATATGGAAACCAGTGTTGTGTAGAGATAGTCTTGTTACTGTTGGAAGATCATTCTGATGGTCGTCTCGTAAGAATGTATGAAGATCGGCATATCAGGGTACTCCTGTAGGATTTTACATTTTCATTGCAAGTCCCATAAATAAATACCTTACTATGTACATTGATATAGTATTTAAACCAATGTTAAATAATTATTGTCTTGGAGACCCACACCTGTACTGTATACATATATAGAGCAGAGCAGTGTTTTGTGGCTAATTCCTCATGGGTCATGGCCAGACAGGGATCAGCCTCTGGCAATAAATACTGTGTCACTTCCTGTACCTCTTGGGTCAGAAGAATGTCATCATGAAAAAGGCTTTAGGTAGATTGCAGCACGAAATGTTTGTTTACACCCAATCTAGAGGAAGCACTGTTTAGTATCTTAAGTGGTGTCTGTGACCAGATACTCAAAGAGAAATATCTATGACGTAAAAGAGTGGATGCCACACAGACTATTGTTGTGTCCTAAATGGCACCCTATTTAGTGCACTAAATAGGGAAAAGGGTGCCATATGGGACACTGATTAGTGGTGTGTGTGTGTGTGTGTGTCGTCTCCTGCCCCCTCAGGCCATACACAGAAGGAGGGAGAGGGGAGAGGGCGTGGGACTGGGGTGCTTTATCTAAGAATGTAAAATCCCTGAGAGGAGCCACAGCAAAGCCCATCTCTGCCAGTCTGCACAATCCCCTCACACACACACCACCCTCCGTCTCTGTTCCTATGGAGAAGGCCCAGGTGTTTGCCCAAAGGCAGATAGAGGGGCTAGAGGAGGTCTGGGGTGTACAGTGCTGTACCTACTTGTAATGCTTCTGTCTGTGGGACTCCCCTGGATGTGGTGGACTTTTATCACAAACATGTGTCTGGCTCTATTATTGGTGAGGAGGAGAGAGAGAAGAAGGAGAGGGGGGGGAGACTAAAATAGACAGAAATATTTCAGTCCCCCCCTCGTCTCTTTTCCTTCATGACCACATGAGATGAAATCAAAGTGGTGTCAGTCAATCCAGTTCTTGTGTTTTCAATTCAATCTGTGTTTCATTGTGCCATTGCATGTGACTGTGCAAAACCTGTTAGAACATAGATGGACATCACAATACAGAACTACATAGCAGGATAGCCAGTTGAACAGCCTTCTTGGGGTTATCTAGATAGTTTAGAATGTTCAGTCCTTTGTTGCTTACCACATCACATTATCCCATTCTACTCTGTTGCTAAGAACACAGCAGCCATTCAATTAGCTAGCCATATAGGCTGGCCCACTAAGTATCGTAGAGATTAGTCCAATAGAGATTAGCCCATTGTCTTTCCCCCTGGGCTTTATTAATCAAGGAATGTGTCATTTCCAGTCTATTCTATATAGTCTAGTTCTACAGTATGACATTAGCCCAGAGTCATTTCCATGTGCTATAATGACAAAACTTAATTAATCCAGGTTCCCTGCACTTACACTCAACGGCTATCATTTCTCCAGTACGTTCTATTTTTTCGATTTCTTAGCCCAAAGTCTTTTTCCCTGCACTTAAACTAAACCGTGCCATTTTCCCAGTCCATTCTGTCCACTCTACATCTATGTCATTATCCCCTAGTGTGTTTTTCTTCTCTGGCTAAAGAATGTCATTTCTCCTCTCAGCGAGGGAGGGCTTAGCACATGCCACAGGCCCAGTGTTCCTCTGTGTTCCACAGGTTTAGAGCCCTAATCTCATTGTGTCTGCTGAGTGGCTCTTAGCGGCCTGAGTGGAGAGGGGATTCCACACTGTAATGGAGCATGCCTTCTCCCACTGGTCCTTTGTTATTAGCCTCTCAGAGGTTAGCCACCAGCTAACGGGATTATACACACGGCGTAATTAAAGTGAGAAGCACACACACACACACACCTCCTGTACACCGGCAAGCACACACGCACGGAAGGATGCACAAGCATACACACACACACACACACACCCTCGCCTCGATCACAGGTGCTCATTAGCCCCGGGCCCACAGAGGTTCGTTATTGGGGTCTTTTGGGGATGTCTCACCCTGATGTCTGTCCCACAGAGCTGGTCTCCAGACTTCACTAAACCCCCTGATCTCCAGGAGGCCCTCGTCCTCCAGTCATACTTCGCTCACTCTCACTATGCACTGTTGTCATTCAATTATATATTTTTGTTACCAAGTTTTATATTTTAGTTATATATTAACACTGAAGTGTAACATTGAAGTAGAAGTGTATAAACCTCATTATATACAGTGGGGAGAACAAGTATTTGATACACTGCCGATTTTGCAGGTTTTCCTACTTACAAAGCATGTAGAGGTCTGTAATTTTTATCATAGGTACACTTCAACTGTGAGAGACGGAATCTAAAACAAAAATCCAGAAAATCACATTGTATGATTTTTAAGTAATTAATTTGCATTTTATTGCATGACATACGTATTTGATCACCTACCAACCAGTAAGAATTCCGGCTCTCACAGACATGTTAGTTTTTCTTTCAGAAGCCCTCCTGTTCTCCACTCATTACCTGTATTAACTGCACCTGTTTGAACTTGTTACCTCTCCACAATGGCCAAGACCAGAGAGCTGTGTAAGGACATCAGGGATAAAATTGTAGACCTGCACAAGGCTGGGATGGGCTACAGGACAATAGGCAAGCAGCTTGGTGAGAAGGCAACAACTGTTGGCGCAATTATTAGAAAATGGAAGAAGTTCAAGATGACGGTCAATCATCCTCAGTCTGGGGCTCCATGCAAGATCTCACCTCGTGGGGCATCAATGATCATGAGGAAGGTGAGGGATCAGCCCAGAACTACACGGCAGGACCTGGTCAATGACCTGAAGAGAGCTGGGACCACAGTCTCAAAGAAAACCATTAGTAACACACTACGCCGTCATGGATTAAAATCCTGCAGCACACGCAAGGTCCCCCTGCTCAAGCCAGCGCATGTCCAGGCCCGTCTGAAGTTTGCCAAGGACCATCTGGATGATCCAGAGGAGGAATGGGAGAAGGTCATGTGGTCTGATGAGACAAAAATAGAGCTTTTTGGTCTAAACTCCACTCGCCGTGTTTGGAGGAAGAAGAAGGATGAGTACAACCCCAAGAACACCATCCCAACCGTGAAGCATGGAGGTGGAAACATCATTCTTTGGGGATGCTTTTCTGCAAAGGGGACAGGACGACTGCACCGTATTGAGGGGAGGATGGATGGGGCCATGTATCGCAAGATCTTGGCCAACAACCTCCTTCCCTCAGTAAGAGCATTGAAGATGGGTCGTGGCTGGGTCTTCCAGCATGACAACAACCAGAAACACACAGCCAGGGCAACTAAGGAGTGGTTCCGTAAGAAGCATCTCAAGGTCCTGGAGTGGCCTAGCCAGTCTCCAGACCTGAACCCAATAGAAAATCTTTGGAGGGAGCTGAAAGTCTGTATTGCCCAGCGACAGCCCCGAAACCTGAAGGATCTGGAGAAGGTCTGCAGTGTGTGCAAACCTGGTCAAGACCTACAGGAAACGTATGATCTCTGTAATTGCAAACAAAGGTTTCTGTACCAAATATTAAGTTCTGCTTTTCTGATGTATCAAATACTTATGTCATGCAATAAAATGCAAATTAATTACTTAAAAATCATACAATGTGATTTTCTGGATTTTTGTTTTAGATTCCGTCTCTCACAGTTGAAGTGTACCTATGATAAAAATTACAGACCTCTACATGCTTTGTAAGTAGGAAAACCTGCAAAATCGGCAGTGTATCAAATACTTGTTCTCCCCACTGTATATACTTATTATGGACACAGTATGCTTACATTATTAGCTATCTTTGTTATTATTTGTTGTTATTTGTTATTAGTCCCATCCTTCAACTCTATTCAATACCTCCCATCTATCTCTTAACACCATCCATATAGGATTTCTATTTGCCATATATATTTCAACCGTACTGTGATGTTTTACAGAAGTTCTGAACCTTTCTATTCTCATTGCTTCTACAGATTGTGAATTTAAAAAAAACATTTTTGCTAAAAGTATTATTATATTATTGATTGATTGACTATGACTTTTCAGATCACCCAGTAATGCTATCTGCAAGGTTAGCTCCAGGTAAATATTGCAATCCTTTAGCCATTCCTGGACCTGTGTCCAAAAACAAGCTACAAATGGACAGAACTAAAACAAATGATCTAATGATTCTGTCTCTTCACAGCAAAATCTGCAGAGCTGGGAAGATTGTATCCCCCATATAAATAACATTCTATTGGTAGCAAGAATTTTATATAATAATTTAAATTGAAAGATTCTAATTTTTGAATCCGGTGTCGTTTTGCGTGTCAGTTCATAAACACTATGCCATGGGATCGGTACGTCAAAAATCTCTTACCAACTATTTTGCAATCTATATGGGACGGCTGTCAATCCTTTGGTCCTTAAGTGAAACTGATATACTTTTTTATTTATCACAGTTTTCCTTAACCAATTATGTTCTTTAATGCAAGGCCGACAGACAAGTTCCTTACTTTCTCCCCCTTCCACTTTCCTCTTCCACTTTTGCGGTAAGGCTGCAATTATTTGGTTGTAATTTTGGGTTGAGCAGACATTTCCATATGTTTTTGTTAGCTGCATGTGCGACATAACTCCACCAGTCCTACCGATGATATCATTTACGAAGATTATACCTTTTTTAAACATTCTGTCGAAAAATAAAGGTTTTTTGTCAATTAGTATATTTGAATTTAACCACAATATTTGTTGCATTATTTGTTCTGTCGTTTCTGGAGGATTAAATTGAAATTGCAACCATCTTTCTATGGCTTGTTTTAGAAATAGTGATATTTGGGAGATTATTTCCTTTTCAAATAACTGCAAATGAGTTGTTGTAATCTGAATAAAGGGAAAAAGGCCTTTCTTGAACATTGGGTGAGACAATCTTACTAATTTGCTTGAGAACCAGTTCGGATTTAAGTATAACTTTTGTATGACTGAAGCTTTTAGTGATAGGTCTAATGCTTTAATATTTAATAATTTCTGTCCTCCGAATTCATATTCATTATATAAATATGCCCTTTTAATTTTGTCTGGCTTGCCGTTCCAAATAAAATTGAATATTTTTTTCTCATATAATTTAAAAAACTGTTCGCTAGGCGTAGGCAAGACCATAAGCAAATAGGTAAACTGGGATAATACTAAAGAGTTAATCAGGGTGATTTTTCCACAAATTGACAGGTATTTTCCTTACCATGGTAGTAAGATCTTAACTATTTTTGCTAACTTTCTATTAAAATGTATTGAAGTGAGATCATTTATTTCCTTTGGGATATGTATTCCGAGTATATCCACATCACCATCAGACCATGTTATTGGTAAACTACATGGTAATGTAATAATTGTATTGTTTGGTGATCCAATACGTAATATAGTACATTTGTCATAATTTGGTTGAAATCCAGATAGGTTAGAAAATGTATCTAGATCCTCTATGAGGCTGTGGAGGGATTCTAGTTGTGGATTTAAAAGAAAACATGAATCATCAGCGTACAATGACACCTTTGTTTTTAAGCCCTGGATTTCTAATCCTCTGATATTATTATTGGATCTGATTTTAATAGCTAACATCTCGATGGCCACAATAAATAGATATGCCGATAGTGGACAACCTTGTTTCACTCCTCTTGACAGTTTAAAACTTTCTGAGAAATAGCCATTATTTACTATTTTACACCTAGGGTTACTATACATGATTTTGACCCATTTTATAAGAGATTCTCCAAACTTGAAATGCTCCAGGCATTTATATATACATTGGGGGAAAAATGTATTTAGTCAGCCACCAATTGTGCAAGTTCTCCCACTTAAAAAGATAAGAGAGGCCTGTAATTTTCATCATAGGTACACGTCAACTATGACAGACAAATTGAGAAAAGAATATCCAGAAAATCACATTGTAGGATTTTTTATGAATTTATTTGCAAATTATGGTGGAAAATAAGTATTTGGTCACCTACAAACAAGCAAGATTTCTGGCTCTCACAGACCTGTAACTTCTTCTTTAAGAGGCTCCACTGTCCTCCACTCGTTACCTGTATTAATGGCACCTGTTTGAACTTGTTATCAGTATAAAAGACACCTGTCCACAACCTCAAACAGTCACACTCCAAACTCCACTATGGCCAAGACCAAAGAGCTGTCAAAGGACACCAGAAACAAAATTGTAGACCTGCACCAGGCTGGGAAGATTGCATCTGCAATAGGTAAGCAGCTTGGTTTGAAGAAATCAACTGTGGGAGCAATTATTAGGAAATGGAAGACATACAAGACCACTGATAATCTCCCTCGATCTGGGGCTCCACGCAATATCTCACCCCGTGGGGTCAAAAGGATCACAAGAACGGTGAGCAAAAATCCCAGAACCACACGGGGGGACCTAGTGAATGTCCTGCAGAGAGCTGGGACCAAAGTAACAAAGCCTACCATCAGTAACACACTACGCCGCCAGGGACTCAAATCCTGCAGTGCCAGACGTGTCCCCCTGCTTAAGCCAGTACATGTCCAGGCCCGTCTGAAGTTCGCTAGAGTGCATTTGGATGATCCAGAAGAGGATTGGGAGAATGTCATATGGTCAGATGAAACCAAAATATAACTTTTTGGTAAAAACTCAACTCGTCGTGTTTGGAGGACAAAGAATGCTGAGTTACATCCAAAGAACACCATACCTACTGTGAAGCATGGGGGTGGAAACATCATGCTTTGGGGCTGTTTTTCTGCAAAGGGACCAGGATGACTGATCCGTGTAAAGGAAAGAATGAATGGGGCCATGTATCGTGAGATTTTGAGTGAAAGCCTCCTTCCATCAGCAAGGGCATTGAAGATGAAACGTTGCTGGGTCTTTCAGCATGACAATGATCCCAAACTCACCGCAAGGGCAACGAAGGAGTGGCTTCGTAAGAAGCATTTCAAGGTCCTGGAGTGGCCTAGCCAGTCTCCAGATCTCAACCCCATAGAAAATCTTTGGAGGGAGTTGAAAGTCCGTGTTGCCCAGCGACAGCCCCAAAACATCACTGCTCTAGAGGAGAGCTGCATGGAGGAATGGGCCAAAATACCAGCAACAGTGTGTTTTGTTATTGACCAAATACTTATTTTCCACCATAATTTGCAAATAAATTCATTAATAATCCTACAATGTGATTTTCTGGATTTTTTCAGACCTTCTTCTTGAGTGTCAGATAATCTACCATTTACATAGGAGTGGTTAAAACATGCTAATAACGGTCCTCTTAGTATATCAAAAAAGGTTTGGTATACCTCGACTTGTATGCCATCCATCCCTGGAGTTTTCCCAGACATAAAGTCTTTAATTGCATCCAGAAGTTCCTCCTCTGTAATTTCACCTTCACATGAGTCTTTCTGTGTGGCTGTTAATTTGACATTATCAATAGAAAAATAATCTCTACAATTAGCTTCAGTTAGAGGAGATGGAGGCGACTGAAAAGAAAACATATGCTTAAAGTACTTTTGTTTCTTCCTTCAAAATATCATTTGGTGAATTATGGGTGACTCCGTCAATTGTAACCAGTTTCATTACGTTATTTTTGGTAGCATTCCTATGTTGAAGATTAAAAAAGAATTTTGTGCATTTTTCCCCATATTCCATCCAGTTTGCTTTATTTTTATAATATATTACACTTGATCTTTCTTGAATAAGTTTCTCCATTTCTTTTTGTTTTTCCTCTAATTTATTCTGAGCCTCTATGTTAGTTTTTATTGCCATCTATCTGTTCTGTTAGACTTTCTATTTCCTTTCTTAGTATAAACTCTTTTGACCTAAATTGCTTTTGTTTTCGAGATGAGTACTGAATTGCATGGCCTCTAAAGGCACATTTAAAGGTGTACCATACAATAAGGGGATTCGCTGTACCTATGTTATGTTGGAAAAAGTCAGTTATAAATTCCTTTGTTCTAATTATAAATAAATTATGGTCCAATAGGCTTTGATAAAATTTCCAATATCCTCGCCCAGGTGGAAATTCAGTAAGAGTAATGTATATGCCTATTATATGATGGTCCGACCGCATTCTGTCCCCTATCAACACTTTTTTTTACTTTTGGTGCCAACGAGAATGAGATATGAAAGAAGTCAAGACGACTAGCTTGATTCAGTCTCCGCCATGTATATCTCACTAGATCAGTATATTTAAGCCTCCATATATCTACTAGTTCTAATGTATCCATGACATTCACAATTTCCTTAAGAGCATGTGGGTGATTTGTTTGTGGTGTGATTTCCTTTACGGTCCATTGAGCTATTTAAAACAGTATTATAATCCCCCACCATAATAATATTGTCTTGAATTGCTTGCAGGGTTGATAATTTATTATATATATTGTCAAAGAATTGTGGATCATCATTATTTGGTCCGTAAAGGTTAATGAGCCATATCTGTTTATGGTCCAATAACATATTTAAAATAATCCATCTACCTTGTGTATCTATTTGGATAATTTGCACATTCGGATCGAAATTACTATAAATTAATATCATCACCCCTTTTGAATTTCTTTGCCCATGGGAGAAGTATATTCCCCCCCCATTCTTTTTTCCACGCTACTTCATCTCGAATTGTTGAATGAGTTTCCTGTATACAATAGATATTATATTCCTTCTCTTTGAGCCATGTAAATATTGTTCTTCTTTTGTTATTATCAGCTAAGCCATTACAATTATAACTGGGTATACTTATTTCACCATACACCATAATGAGATACAAGTTTCAAGTCTATTTATAATTATATATGTTTGTAAATTTACCAATAAAAAATACCGTAATGATTGAGTGTCCATATAGCTGTACCGTGATAATTGCATTGCTACGGAGTAACCCTTCAATTGTTCTCCACTAATTCCCCCGCCAAAGCCCCTCCCCATCCCAAGTTCAGCCGTCATCCCAATGATCAGCATCCCACCCACGTCCCTCCGGATCCCTAAGGCCCCGAGAGGCCAGGACCCATCCATCGAAAACAGCACACAGTGCCACCCACAAAACAGAAGCAGATTAACCGCCAAAAGCATTTCCAATGCTTTCACCTCTCTATATATATATATATATATATAACTATTAAAAAATATATATGCATATCCTATTTTCCATCATTATCAATTAATATGCGTAATAATGTTGGCAGTTCACGCGTAGGATTTTAACATATAACCCGGATTGCCATTGTATAACATTTAATTCATTGACAAGCAATTATTATCCTACCAAATAATTCCCGTGGTCCATCCCATACCCCCCCCCCCCCAACATCCCCACCCCCCCACAACAGATGCCAGACAAGCACACACGCACATACTCACATACTCCAACACACTCAACCCCCCTCCTCCACAATCCACCATAAAATCAGATACTCAACGGCTGTTATATCCCAGAGCCCAACTCGAGAAATAACCTGATTTACGAGTGCACATACAGTTAAAGCTGATTGAGAAAGCATGCAGATTGAGCAGAAATGGATAACAATGTGAGATTTGATTAATCTACTTAATCTATGTCAAGTCCTAGGTGATGGAGATCAGATCCACCCTCTTCACCTGAGACACAAACACTCTGATCCCCTGTTGTAACCATTTTCCCAAGCATCTCTGTGCGGTCAGACCTTTGATTATTTTGTGCCACCTGGGCCACAATGATAAACCCCCTCTCTGATTGTCCGAGTGTGACCCCCTCCCCATGGGTTACTGCAACCAGTGTTGCCAGCACTTCCACTACCTGGGTGGGCGTACCCCACCGGAATCCCCACCGGCTAGGTAAAATGTCGTCAAGGTTCTCATTAGCAGCTTTGAGAATTCCCTTGTATATTATGCTCTCCCATCAGGGAAACATCATTCTTTGGGGATGCTTTTCTGCAAAGGGGACAGGACGACTGCACCGTATTGAGGGGAGAATGGATGGGGCCATGTATCGCGAGATCTTGGCCAACAACCTCCTTCCCTCAGTAAGAGCATTGAAGATGGGTCGTGGCTGGGTCTTCCAGCATGACAACGACCCGAAACACACAGCCAGGGCAACTAAGGAGTGGCTCCGTAAGAAGCATCTCTAGGTCCTGAAGTGGCCTAGCCAGTCTCCAGACCTGAACCCAATAGAAAATCTTTGGAGGGAGCTGAAAGTCCGTATTGCCCAGCGACAGCCCCGAAACCTGAAGGATCTGGAGGTCTGTATGGAGGAGTGGGCCAAAATCCCTGCTGCAGTGTGTGCAAACCTGGCCAAGACCTACAGGAAACGTATGATCTCTGTAATTGCAAACAAAGGTTTCTGTACCAAATATTAAGTTCTGCTTTTCTGATGTATCAAATACTTATGTCATGCAATAAAATACAAATTAATTACTTAAAACTCATACAATTTGATTTTCTGGAATTTTGTTTTATATTCCATCTCTCACAGTTGAAGTGTACCTATGATAAAAATTACAGACCTCTACATGCTTTGTAAGTAGGAAAACCTGCAAAATCGGCAGTGTATCAAATACTTGTTCTCCCCACTGTACATACACACACATACACACACCAGTTTTGGCACCAGCAGTGTTTTCTCTCGCTCAGCTAGCACTCAGCTTTTCGTGTCACGGCCCTCTCCTCTGATTCCGGGAATTCAATGGCAGGACCAGAGATGCTTGGTAAATGGGTCAATGACTGTGTTTGGGAAAATATATACTGCTGCATAGGCTTCAGCAGATTGTGTGTGTAGGGTTTTTCAGAAGGCAGTCCTCACTGACTTCCTAAGGGAACGCAAGGGATTATGGGTGATGTCATGAAAGCGAAGCGCTTCAGTACAGTATGTGAGCCCACACCACCTTGCTCTCTCCTGGGAGACACATACGCACAGTGCCAGTGGCTAGCAGCATTCGCTATCTCTTCTCTTGAAATACACACACACACACACACACAGTCCCTATCTGTCTCTGGCTCCGTCTGCCTGCTTGGGGAAACCTGTTGTAGACAGCAGAGAGATAGACAGTGGCAGAGGACAAAGAAACAACAACAACAATGCTCTGCCTGGGGCTTTATCTACTGGGACCAGAGGAACTCACTATTACAGGCCTGTCCTGTACTGACTAAAGTGGTTTGCTCATACGAGATTAGTCCATTGCTTAACATGTATGTTTATGGTTATGATTTTGGTGTGTGTGTGTGTATAAAGGTTGTTCTAACCCTGTGGTCTGTAAAGGCTGATACGTATGTTGGCTGCTGCAGCCTGGTTCACGCGACACTGCATGTTAATAATTCTACTGATTTACCTTCTTTGGCCCCAGTGCATGAAATGAATGGGTGTGTCTGTTTCATGAGCCCACACACACACACACACACACAGCATTCCAACAGGCTTATGGACAATGGTGGAAATGTACTACATAGTGTACATGAGTGATGATTTTCTTCAATGGTGATGATCTGAATCATATTTGTTTAGGATATAGGCATAACGGCTATCGCAACGTGTGTGTGTGTGGACTTGCACATAATCATATTATGGAAAAGGTCATGCATTATGTTTGTACAGTGCAGTATGTGCCTTTGCATTTTTGTATATGGATTTGTGCATATGTTTGCTTGTTTATAAATGTGTGTATGCATACTTGTGTGTGTCTCTGACTGATCACTTCTCCAATAGCGCTTTCTCCAAAGTCAACATGTCCTGCCGCTCCGCTCTCTTTGCAGTGTGTATGCCGCTTCCGCCCGCTGACAATGCCTGTTTTATAAGATTACACATATTTACTCTGTAATCAGAGGGCGAAGGCGTGTGAGTTTCCCTGGTTTTTTTCTCTCCTTCATTAGCTTTTTTTCTATGTACTCAGCATGGCCTGTTCAAAGGAGTCCATTGAGAGAAAAGCAAACAGGCAAATAGTGCTGTGTTTGAGCGATGTCGAGACATAGCCGAGGGCTGTGTGCGTGCGTCTGTGGGCATGCGTATGATTTTCAGTGTGTGTGGTGCGTGGTTATGTGTGTGTGTGTGTGTGTGTGTGTTGGGAGGGGAGAGGTAGCAGGACAATGCCCTCACTGTGGCGTTCCTCAGGATTAGCATTAGAAAGGGAGGAGGGGAATGTTAAGTCATTTTACAGACGATGATCATTAGCCTCGTTAGCATTATGGTAGCATTAGCATTTCTTACATATAAATGTAATTAGCATTTTTAGCATCATGCTTCTTCTAGTGTTTGTAGTCCTGCTACAGGTCTCTATTTGCCAGACCTCTTCAAAACCTCACAATTATTGTCATTTACACTGGGACCAGGACCAAGGCCCTAATTTCAGTCGTGTGTGTGTGTGTGTGTGTGTGTGTGTGTGTGTGTGTGTGTGTGTGTGCCAAAGGTAGACTGGCTACTCGGGTCACTGGTCTGTACTGCTTCAAATCTATGGCTTCCTCTGTGACCCCTTGGGAGGTTTGTGTGTGTGGACTGTGAATATTTGAGGGGGTATTTTACTTACTTGCATTTCTCTCTCTCTCTCTCTCTCTCTCTCTTTCTGACTAGTCCTCACACTCACTCCCTCGCCCCTTCCCTTCCTTTCTCTCTACCATTGGCATCCTAGTGTTTCCCTGAATTAGCCTCCCCCTTTCTCCCAAGGCGACTCTAAATGTGTCTTTCTGCTTTATGTCATTCATCTTTTAATATATATTCATCTTTCCACAGAGACTTCCACACATGTCAGCCCTTCACTAACATGGATATATTGATATATTTATTTCAATATTAATCCAGCCACTGAGAGTTCTGCACATGTCAGAGCCTTGCTAACGTGCCCCAGTGGAGCCCAACCAGCTCGCATACACACATGCACACGCACTCGCTCCCCATTTCAGGGGTCAGAAACATGTCAGCAGAGTCCACTTTCAGGAAACGTGATCGCGGAGCTAAGTGGAGGGGGTAAGTCATGTGGACTTATGTAAACCAAACCATTACAGATTAGAGGATGGAAGGGAGAGAGTGGGAGAAAGAGAGATCCTTATACCGTTGCCTTATTAAAGTGACACCTGCATTTAGCTTGTATGAAGTCTGTTATGATACCGTGTTGGAGAGCAAAAGCCTCTCATCCTCTACAGACGTGTTTCTCTTCTCCGGTCCTCAGGAATGCCCAAGGTTGGATATTCATTTTGGTTCTAGCCCAGTTCTTCTGATTCAACTACTTAATTAATCCTGAAGCCTTTGATTAGTTGAAAGAGATGTTTGTGCTAGGCTAGAACAAAAACATGCAGCCATTGGCGCTCCTGAAAACCATAGTTGAAAAATACTGCAGCGTACCCCAAACTGATCATGTCCCTTACCTTGTCTAACCTCTAGTGTCTGGGAGTGGTTTTTTTTGTGTGTGTGTTTGGGTTTGGGTTTTCCAGTGTCTCTCTCTGTTTGATGCTAATTTGTAGCCAGGATCTGCAATGTTTTGTCTGGCTTAGATTTGATGTCCTTGTTTTTGTCTCGCACACAAACAGATAGACAATGACGAGTGATTGAGCAAGTGCACACACACACACACATCCAAGTATCTCACTAGAGTCAATAACTAGCTTTCAAATCGAGGGATTAAAAAAAGCTGATGTGTTTTCTGATAAAGAATGTTGATTGGGGGGGGGTGAATTTAACACTAGAAAGGAACATGAGTACATTCTAGTTGTCTTGTTTTCCACTATCGTGTTTCAACCATTGACTTGCTAATCAGGTCTGTGCCTCTTTGGGGAGACGGAACAAAAAAATCGACAAGGCAAGGGATTACCCAATGGACCAGTGGTATTTACTTTCTGGACAGAGAGAGTGTGCATCCTGTATTCATGGGTTTATATGCAATATGTGTGTGCACTTGCCTGATAGTGCACGTGTCTATAAATTAAATTGTATCTGTGTGTTTATGCACGTGTGTGTGTGTGTGAAGCCTGGGAGGTGTGTGAGCTGTTAATGACAGGCTAGGGGAGTGTGTGTGCTAAAATGAGTAGAGAAAGGTCCTGTGTGATTAGAGGCCTCAGTTAGCCTGGCTGAGGCTAAATATGGAAACAGTATGGAGAGAGACTAAATACTGTCCACTGACACACACACACTATTCCAATGACCAATGACAGAGCATCGTCCGAGTATGCTCACTAAGCACTTTAGTATGTCTGTGTGTAAAAACGGATGCTCTGTATGTCTGTGTGTGTAAAAACGGATGCTCTGTATGTCTGTGTGTGTAAAAACTGATGCTCTGTATGTCTGTGTGTGTAAAAACTGATGCTCTGTATGTCTGTGTGTGTAAAAACTGATGCTCTGTATGTCTGTGTGTGTAAAAACTGATGCTCTATATGTCTGTGTGTGTAAAAACTGATGCTCTGTATGTCTGTGTGTGTAAAAACGGATGCTCTGTATGGATGTGTTGCAGGTGTGGACCTTTTGTGTCTGTTGTTTTGAGAAAGAGAGTGAAAGACAGACAGACCGACCGACAGACAAACAGCATTTGAGTGTGTGTGTGTGTGTGTGTGTGTGTGTGTGTGTGTGTGTTTTACAACAAGTGAACTCAGCAAGAGGGCCAACCAGGTCATTCCACCCTGTGTAAAACATGTGCACTGACTAGTGAGGACAGCTTGAATGAGTTTGAAACACACTCACTCTCACTCACTCAACCCTTTGTATATTCACACAAAGCGAAGTCCTCAAACTCCCAGCTGTGATATCAAAACTAGCCCTGTAGGCTAACTTACGCCAGAAACAATTAATTATTTCACTTCTAAAGAGCCAAGATAAATGTGAAATGAGTCTTGACTGTGTGCAGAGAGTGTCTCTCTCTTTGGGAGTGTGTGTGAGTGTGTGCATTTGTCAGGGTATATTAGTGGGTTTTGATTCAGAGTGTATGATGTGGTGAAGCCCAGCGGTGTGCTGGAGGAGGAAGAGTGTGTGTATCTCTCTGAACTTGTGTCCCGCCACACAGCTGTGTGCTCTTGAGGTGTACTCAGTGCAGTTGTAGTCATTTGTAGGTGGGGAGTGTGTGTTAGAGATTAATGGAGGGGCACATTGGAGGGGACAGGATGTGTGTTTGAGAGACCTGCAACCCTGAGGCAGCAGTTAGCCTGGCGGTTAGGAGCATTTGGCCAGTAATGGAAAGGTTGCTGGATCGAATCCCTGAGCTTACAAGGTAAAAATCTGTAATTCTGTCCCTGAGCAAGGCAGTTAACCCACTCTTCCCTGGGCGCCGATGACGTGGATGTCGATTAAGGCAGCCTTCCGCACCTCTCTGATTCAGAGGGGTTGGGTTAAATGCAGTTTTCAGTTGAATGCATTCAGTTGTACAACTGACTAGGTATCTCCCTTTCCCTGTAGGGGTGTATAGTGGAATGTTTCATCACCTGGTCACACACACACACATCTCTCTCTACTCTTGTGTGCGGCCCCCCTCCTTCACATTTGGACCAGGCCAACGCCCCATTATCTCAGCTCTCGGTGGGCCTGGTTGGAACCACTAAGCACTGGTTACAGGGGGGTTCAACCTTAAACCTGTGAGGTCAACTCCCAGGTTTATATCAGGAGGCCTGGAGCTATTGTGAGGTCTGCACTTCCTTCATAGTAATCCCAGGCTGGGTGTGTCTCTGGCAGGGTGTGTGTCTAATTGAGCACCCTGTCTGGAGCAGTAAGGCCGGACCGCCCAGACTCAGGGGATGAACTAGTGACCTTGGTGGGTTGGGTGGAAGGTGTGTAGGGACCTACAGTAGGGAGGGACGTGGGGGGAAACTGGGCGCTTGTTTGATCTTCTGGTGTCATTCTTGGCTTGTTATGGCATTTACACTCTCAGTGGATGTGTGCGATGTGATCAATGTTGATTTAAATTTAAAAGTGAGATCATTGAAGTATAGAAAGTTCAGAGAAATGGTATTGTACTGTATGTGTCCCTCTGTCTCTCTTTCATTTTTTCTTTCTCTCTGTTTCTCTCTCTCTCTGTGGAAAAACAACCCCACCAAGCCCTCTGGTCTCACACATTCCCTCGTCTTCTCACAGAGAAAACAAAAGTGAAGCCTTGTCTTTGATAGTCCAGGGAAGGTTGTAAATAGTCATATTTTATTAGCTGTCTGTGAACAATAATGTCTATGAAACCATAGGAACACGAACACACACACACACACACACCTCATGCTGCCTTGATGATATAGAGAACCATTCACATGGAGCAAAGAATGGGCAAAGAGCCATGGAATGAAGACCCTTCAAATAAAAGTCCAATCTGAAAGCTGTAGGGTAGCGGAAGTAGAGGATAGGTGTGTTCCAATACACATGGATCTACTCTGGATTTGGACACGAACACATCTGGAATGAAAGCGTGAGATAAACAGCATAAAAAAAGAAGAGCTGGAGGAGAGTAGATCATAGCAGCTTTATCTTGGTGGTGTGGTTCAGAGCCTGCCACCACCGCTGATAACTCATCTCATGTTGCCCCTGTGTGGGTTGCCAGATCTAATCACTATCCGTCCTTTTCTCCTTTTCTTTCTCTTCTCCCTCTCTTCTCTGAAGGCTTCTATAAACAAGGCCAGTGTGTTGCCAGATCATCCTCTCTCTCCCTCTCTCTTATCAGAACTGAGAAGACGGTGTTATCTGTGGTAGCTGCGCCGCGGCCGTGACCAAAGACAAAAGCAGTTACTGTCTGTCTCTGCCCTATCCATTGGCTGGCGAGATGCTAATCGCTGCAAAGCTCTCTCAGGCGCTTCCCCTCTCTCTGTTACTGTCTCCTTCTCCTTCTGCTAGTTCTCTCTCTTTCTGTTTCTCTGTCACTATCTCTCAAACATGTCCTCTCTCTTTCGCTCTCTCTCACAAGCTCAAACAAACTTTAATGGCATCAAAGAAACAAAACAACAGAAATCCCAATGCACAGTGACATGTTGTCAAATTATGGTTGTCAAAAATTGTTGTCAAATTATGGTTAAAATGGCAACCATTACATAACACGTTTCTCTCTCGTATCTGTAGGGCTCTCTCTCACCACCTCACACTCTTTCCTTGTCTAAACACTGTCTTGAGAGGGTGCCTGTGTTTGTATGCATTACGTGCACTTGTGTGTGTGTGTTTGTACCATTTGTGTTTTTGTGTGTCTGTTTGTTTGGGTTAACTCCCTATACGCTTGTGAGTTTGTGAGATGATAGTGTGTGTGTGTGTGTGTGTGTGCATGTGTATGAGAGAAGAAATTCAGAGTAGGATGGCTGAGAGCAGCCGATCAGTCTTGTACGAAGAAGAGAAACAGTGTCTTTGAGCCATAATGCTGCCTTCTGCTAGTTTTCAGCTCACCTTGCACTGCACTCTGGGTGAATGCACTTAAGGAAATGGGCGTGTTGATTCTGGCCATCGTTAAAGTCTGGTTTTAACGATAACCTGGAAAGAGTGAGTCTATCTATACTGTACCGTGGGATTGAGAGGCTTAGCGGACAATCACACACATACACATATCCCTTTTAAAATACTATAAATCTATAAATGGTGCTTCATTTGGGCAGGGTGAACAACACACCTCTCAGTGGATACCACGACCCCCGTCTGAACCTCCCTACACTGACTCCTTCCATCTCCCGCTCTCTTTCCCTCTCTTTCCTTCTCTCCCTCTCTTTCCCTCTCTTTCCTCCTCTCTCCCTCTTTCCCTCTCTCTGGTGATTTCTCTCCTATTTATCCCTCTTTTCTCTATATGGGCGACATTTTCCACTTTCTAATCACACACATGCAGTGAACAGAAACATTGTATTATCCTGAAAGACGAAATATGCTGGATACCTCTTAACTCTATAAACATTACTTTGCACTCAGATTAAAATGGGAAAATGTTGCTCCAAATCTCTCCCTTCTCCATTTTCTCTCTCGCTCTCTCTCCTCTCTCTTTCTTTCTCTCTCTCTCCTGTTGTATGTCCTCCTCCCCAGAGAGACAGATGAGTTTGACCACGTAGCGCTCTGCCAAAGACATCACTGTCATTTTCCACTGACAGAGATGGTGCACAGCTCACCTCTGCTGTGTGTGGGCATGTGTTCGGTATGAGATGTGGGTGGTGTTTGGAGGTTGTCCATGGTGCTTGCTGTGGCTAACTGAGCAGGAAGTGTCTAATCTGCCGGCTAAACTGAGCATACCTCTTTGCTAATAGCTGTGTCCTTGTCGCTTTACATGAAAGTAAAAGTCAGACCCACATCTTAGCAACGTTCACACAACACTATCCAAACCCTCCCAGAACCTTCCAATTGTTTTTCTATTTAACTCTTTATCTCCCCAAGGTGCAAGCAGGCACCACAAACCCCACAGTATCAATCAGCCACCGCTGATGCTAAAATTACAACTGATTCATACACTGGCTACACACACAGACGTGTGTTCAGGCTGTATGTGTTTCAGCCTCTCCTTCTGTGGCTTTGGACCTCCAGGAATCATATGTTTTCTTGGCCAATCTTTGAAGACTTATCTTTGGTCGGAGATGTGCTATCCCAACGGGGACCAGAGTATTTTTAGCCTGGTGTAATTTGGGTAGAATCTGTCTGTAGAGGAAAATGGTGGGCAGCCACGGTGCCACATAGTGTGGGTACACTGATGGGTATTATGGGGGAGGAGGACTGAGGCCAACCCCCCAGGGCAGGGACAGGCGCTTCTCATTCCTGCTTCTCGTTAGACACACACACACACACACACACACAGTGGCACAAACACACACACAGTGGCACACACAGTGGCACACACACACAAATGCACACACATACAAATGCACACACATACACTCGCAGGAACACAAACACACACATGTCGAACACTTACACTTCACACTTGCACACATCTACATATCTACATTTTAAATAAGTTCAATATACACCTGTAGGTATGCAGTACGATCTGCTGGTGTCTACCTTGTGGATCATGGTGGATAGGCCTGAAGAGTTATAACTTCTATATGAACGCTTAGTCCTCTCATGGGCTCACAGTTGTTTTGTATTATACACAGTATGCTAGGGGTTGTATAAGGGTTATGACTATTTGGTAACGATTTACTTTGACTACATATCCATAAATACATATCCATAACTCATTCATTACACATCTATAAGCATTTCATGAACATGTTATAACAGGTCCCAACCGCATTATTAAAGGTTAATTAAATATATCCGTAGCATATCTGTAGAGCATTCATGTCATGCTATAGAAGAGCTCATATTTAGGTATTTTAATAGATGCGTCATTACAATGAAAGCGTAGTGTCATCATTATGGCTGTTCTCAAAAGTGTGCTTCTGCCATACCAGTGATAGTGAATTAGCCTAAAGGCCAAGCCACGTTTTGGAAATGCTGCGGATACAGTGGGGGAAAAAAGTATTTAGTCAGCCACCAATTGTGCAAGTTCTCCCACTTAAAAAGATGAGAGAGGCCTGTAATTTTCATCATAGGTACACGTCAACTATGACAGACAAAATGAGAAAAAAAAAAGCCAGAAGATCACATTGTAGGATTTTTTATGAATTTATTTGCAAATTATGGTGGAAAATAAGTATTCGGTCAATAACAAAAGTTTCTCAATACTGTTATATACCCTTTGTTGGCAATGACACAGGTCAAACGTTTTCTGTAAGTCTTCACAAGGTTTTCACACACTGTTGCTGGTATTTTGGCCCATTCCTCCATGCAGATCTCCTCTAGAGCAGTGATGTTTTGGGGCTGTCGCTGGGCAACACGGACTTTCAACTCCCTCCAAAGATTTTCTATGGGGTTGAGATCTGGAGACTGGCTAGGCCACTCCAGGACCTTGAAATGCTTCTTACGAAGCCACTCCTTCATTGCCCGGGCGGTGTGTTTGGGATCATTGTCATGCTGAAAGACCCAGCCACGTTTCATCTTCAATGCCCTTGCTGATGGAAGGAGGTTTTCACTCAAAATCTCACGATACATGGCCCCATTCATTCTTTCCTTTACACGGATCAGTCGTCCTGGTCCCTTTGCAGAAAAACAGCCCCAAAGCATGATGTTTCCACCCCCATACTTCACAGTAGGTATGGTGTTCTTTGGATGCAACTCAGCATTCTTTGTCCTCCAAACACGACGAGTTGCGTTTTTACCAAAAAAGTTCTATTTTGGTTTCATCTGACCATATGACATTCTCCCAATCCTCTTCTGGATCATCCAAATGCACTCTAGCAAACTTCAGACGGGCCTGGACATGTACTGGCTTAAGCAGGGGGACACGTCTGGCACTGCAGGATTTGAGTCCCTGGAGGCGTAGTGTGTTACTGATGGTAGGCTTTGTTACTTTGGTCCCAGCTCTCTGCAGGTCATTCACTAGGTCCCCCCGTGTGGTTCTGGGATTTTTGCTCACCGTTCTTGTGATCATTTTGAGCCCACGGGGTGAGATCTTGCGTGGAGCCCCAGATCGAGGGAGATTATCAATGGTATTGTATGTCTTCCATTTCCTAATAATTGCTCCCACAGTTGATTTCTTCAAACCAAGCTGCTTACCTATTGCAGATTCAGTCTTCCCAGCCTGGTGCAGGTCTACAATTTTGTTTCTGGTGTCCTTTGACAGCTCTTTGGTCTTGGCCATAGTGGAGTTTGGAGTGTGACTGTTTGAGGTTGTGGACAGGTGTCTTTTATACTGATAACAAGTTCAAACAGGTGCCATTAATACAGGTAACGAGTGGAGGACAGAGGAGCCTCTTAAAGAAGAAGTTACAGGTCTGTGAGAGCCAGAAATCTTGCTTGTTTGTAGGTGACCAAATACTTATTTTCCACCATAATTTGCAAATAAATTCATTAAAAATCCTACAATGTGATTTTCTGGATTTTTTTCCTCATTTTGTCTGTCATAGTTGACGTGTACCTATGATGAAAATTACAGGCCTCTCTCATCTTTTTAAGTGGGAGAACTTGCACAATTGGTGGCTGACTAAATACTTTTTAACCCCTCTGTAAATAGACTGTACTAGCCCCATTTCCCCACTGTCCGGTATAGGCCTGTGACCTTCTTCTTGTTCTTCTTCTTCTTCTTCTTGTTCTTCCTCACTGAGGTTAATGGTGCATGAAGATCCCCACAGGGTTGAATCGTCAGGGTACATTTTATGGATCAAATCGTGTAGTTGAGGTTCATATCGTAACTCATTAACAGCCCTCCTCCATATCAAAATTAGCCCTAAGTTGGTCGTACTGGTCTATAACGCACACATGAAGGTTCTATGTATGAATTCTATGCAGTCAAAGCAAAGTCAAATATATTTTCCCATTCATAAAGCATTTATAGCTAAGCACTTCATGGTAATTAACTGTGCAGTTTGACATTCTGATCTATAACACCAACATTAAAAGTCTATGTATGAATTCTATGCAGTCAATGCATGGTCATTTCTATTTTCCCATTCATAAATTAGCCTAGTGGTTAAGAGCATTGGGCCAGTAACCGAAAGGTCGCTGGTTTGAATCCCCGAGCCGACTAGGTAAAAAATCTATCTGCACCCGTCATTCTGGATAAGAGCGTCTGCTAAATGACTCAAATGTAAAAATGTAAATGTAATATATAAAAAATAATACAGACACAACACAGAATGTTAAAGGTAATATGAAGATTTTATTTATAATTTCCACATATAACTCAGAAAACAATTGCTGAAGACATCGCTGAAGAATTCTACTATTGACATTTTTCAGTGACACATTTTTTATGACTAGTCTTTGCACTGGACTAAATCTCGCTCCCCCATCCCTCTCACTATAACCCATATGAATTAGGACGGTGTCGTGGCCTTTCTGGTTAAATATGCCTCTGTGTTCCCCTCAGCTGGCATCAATCAGCGCTGCGTTTGGTCCCACACAATGCAGCCCTTGACTGGGAACCTCCATTTGACTCGGCTTGGCTGGGCGGCGCTTTTTATCAATACACACCAATCTTTACTAGCAAATTCACCCCTTTGAACGTCAGTTTCCTCTAGAGGTTTTCTTTGGGAGGGGGGTTGAGACGTTTGTTTAACGTTTGGCTGAGTGACATGGTTGCCGGGGAGACGGAAGTGGAGGGGGGACTCTGGCGGGTTAATGGTTATGGGGGGGGTGGTGTTTGGCTTACGGTGCCGCAGTACTACCTGTGAGGTGTGTGCGTGCTGCGCAGGAGGCTGCTGAGGGAGAACGGCTCATAATAATGGCTGGAATGGAGTGAATGGACATGGATACCGTATGTTGGATGTGTTTCGATACCAGTTCATTAATTCCGTTCCAGCCATTACTATGAGCCCATCCTCCTCAATTAAGGTGCCACGTGTGGTGTGCAGATAAACAGTTGTGTGCTGTCTGACTCTCCGTATTGTACTACTCTCCCACTAGCTAGTTTACATGCACCACTATAGGGCTAGTTGTAGTTTCCCTCTAGATTACAGTGTGTTCATGAATGGAGGTGCTCTCCCATGATGAAACTGAAAACGGAGTTGACCCCAACTCTTACCTGTACTCTCCCATTAGTCACACATCCACAGACAGGATATCCTCACTCTTTCCTTTCTCCTGTCCTCCTCTTGACTTCCCCCTCATCTCTTATTTCTCTCCCTTTGACGTGCCTTCTCTTGTTCTGTTCATCTTCATCCGTCTTCTTCTGTCATCGCTCGTTCATGTTGTCCCCCTCATCCATCCCAAAAATGGAGGTATTGACCTCCTGTTCAGGTTCAACTCTCAGACCACACCTAGAGACGGTACAGAGCCACCTCCTCCATGCTCACATGACTTACGGAGTTGACTTCTAGAGAGTGTTACTGATGACTAAGAGAACGTCTTGTATGGCTCTAGGAGAGGGATTAACATGAATGACTTGGATGAGTCCCTGTATTGATCCTGAAGCCTTGTTTCCATTGGCACTTTAAATCAGGGCCCCATTCAAGCACTTATCATTTTAGTGGACAACACCGATATAATGGAAACACAATTCGAGTTGTGCCCACCAAGGCCAGCACGACCTGGCTTGACTTGACTTGGCCCTAAATGCCAATGGAAACGAGGCTTGAGTGAATACTTATTTATGTAATAAGCCGAGTTAATAAATTGACTGAGTTAATAGCTTGTGAACCATGTTTTCCAGGCTTCCTCACAAGCCATGGGAGTGTGTCAACAGGAGACTAATAGCTTGTATAAAGTACCTTTGCGTTACAGAGTTGACACTTGATTCAGAATTGCTTAGATAAGTTGCTTCTGGTGAATAACAACAGGCACTGATTCTCTCTCTCCGTCAGGTGATAGCGTTGGCAGATGCAGCGGAGGAGAACCAGGCATGTCTGAATCAGGCGTTTGTTCGCTTGCGCAGTGCCACCCACCTCCTCATCCTCCTGGTCTCCCTGTGGCTGGGCCTCAACACAGAGCAGAACGCCATCCTGGAGGCTACACTGCTACCCCTGTTACAGGACACACCACAACTGGTGAGAGCACACACACACACACACACACACACACACACACACACACACACACACACACACTGCTACCCCTGCTACAGGACACACCACAACTGGTGGGAGCACAAACACTCATGTATGCACACACACACACACACACACACACATTGCTTTCTCTCTCTTTCCCCATCCGTCTCCTGGCTGCTTGACCCAGGTCTCCCCCTCTGACCCTGGAGAATAAACACAAAATACCTCAGTGATCCACTCTGAAGCCCCTGAGTGGTTCTGCTACCACACACACTCTCCCAGGTGCCACTGAATATACTCCTGGCAGCTCCACAGCGTATGAGGATGGTGTTACTGACCTGTGTGTGGAGACAAGTTATATCTAGACAGAGTGAATGTAATCGGGATAGAGGGGAGGTGACGAATAGGCCTGATTCCAAACCATAATGTACTCCCTTCCCTCACAGATATACAGGGAGTAATGATGTTTCCTACAACAGGCCTTCAATAGACTAGTGAAGTTTCTGATAGTGTAGCTTTGAACTATCCTCCAGGGAAGAAGGACTGGAGCCTGTATTCAGCCCTGATGTCCCTTTGGTCAAGGAAGGCTATGGCAGTGAGAATGCGGTAGAGGGGGTGAGGGGGACATTTTCTGAGAGGGCTAGGCTTGTTGTGTGTGTGTCACAGGGGAGTTGTTCTGTTAGTAATTTAGACTGTCACATAAACACGTGTGTTGAGAGAAGCCCTCCATGAGTCAACGTGATACGACGACAGATTTCTGCCCCCATAGAGACCGAAAGTGTGTGTGTGTGCTCTCACCAGTTATGGTGTGTCCTGTAGCAGTGTGTTTGTGTGTGTTTAAGAGAGACTGACATAAACAGTAGTTCCATAGCCCCGCTGTCTGTCTGTGTTTCCACTGTGATTAAACACATGACATCTCATCATCACACAAGTTAGAGGTCTATCTATATACAGTCCTCTCTATTTATCCAATTTCACACCAAATACCCCCACTGCCCCTTTAAGAGAGGTATAGGGACAGGTGGCTAACACACACACACACACACATTGACATCTGCGAACTCAACCTCACTGTGATAGACACCCCCTTACACACATACAAACACACACACACACTTTCTCTTTCATCTCCACACACACACAGTAAACACGCCCGAAAGGACACATCCGAGCAGACATCCACTCAGCTGGGCCATAAATAGCCTGCACCTGAATGGGCTGATGAAGCCCCAGAGAGATGGAGTCACTGAGAGTGAGAGTGTATTTCGGTGTGTTTGTTGTTGTGGTTGCTCTTGTGAATGGGATTAAGTTAATGAAAGGTAATTAGGGTCAGGCCTGCTGCATTAGCCCATACGTGTGGAGAGATGGGCTATTTTAGAAAGCGCTACTCACACTGGACAGAAATAAAGATAACGTACTGTACGGAAAAGATGGGGGCTAATAGGAGCATCTGACACATGCACATAAGGTTGCATACGTGATAGATTTATGAGTGTGTAAGATATTGTCTTTGGCCCCTTGTCTCACCTCTTTGACCTCTTTAGAATCTTTTCACTCAGGTGAGGTCGTCACAGGTGAACGAGATTCCCTTTCCCCACGGACGCTCCCAGGACTGGAATTCCAATTGGGATAAGTCCTTGGAATTCTGTGGATTGGAATAAGGCTTCTGTGAAGGATTGGGGGGAGTGGTAGAATGGATTAGAGAAAAGAGAACAGAATTAGGTGGGAATGAGAAACGTTGGCGAGAGAAAGAGGCTCTAGATAATGACCTGTGCCACTGGCCATGGGCTGATTAAACAAGGGAAGGGAGGAGGGGGATGGAAGATAGAAGAGAAGAGCTGCAAAGGAGAGCTCTGCTGTACTCCCTGTTCACCCATGACTGCATGGCTTTGCACGACTTCAACTCCATCATCAAGTTTGCTAACGACACCACGGTTGTAGGCCTGATAACCAACAACTACGAGTCAACCTACAGGGAGGAGGTAAGTGAACTGGCATTGTGGTGCCAGGACAAGAACCTCTCCCTCAACGTCAGCAAAACAAAAGAGTTGATTGTTCACTTCAGGAAGCAGAGGAGGGAACATGCCCTGATCCACATCAACAGGACTGCAGTAGAGAGAGTCAGCGGTTTGAAGTTCCTCGGGGTGGTTGAGGGGCAGCTCTCAAGGGGAACTGTGGGGGGATCTTGGATGGTTGGTGGCCTGGTGGTTGGGAGCTTGGGACGGTGGCCAAGAGGTTGCTGGTTCGGGTCCCCGAATTGACTGGGTGGGGACTTCTGTCGTGCACTTGGGCGGGGCGCCTGACCCAGGTTGCTCCTGTGGGTCGCTCTGGATGGGAGTGTCTGCTGGATGACTGAATGTAATGTAATGTTCAGCGGCTTCACTGCAGATAGATTGTATGTTTTAAAATAAAAGGTTCCTCTGGGTCCACATCACAGAGGACTTGACATGGACCAACACCACCACCACTCTTGTCTAGAGGGCGCAACAGCGTCTCTACTTACTGAGGCGGCTGTTGAAATTTGGCATGCCACCCCGGGTCCTCTCCAAATACTACTGCTGCACCATCGAGAGCATCCTGACCGTTATTTACTATTGCTAATTCTGCCCAATTTAAACACCTGCCCTCCAATCCCACCTTTCTCTGATACATTTTATTATTTTCTACTGAGTCATTTACGTATTCTTTTCTTTTCTTATTTCTTATTGTTGTTGTATTGTCGAGAAGGAACCTGAAAGTAAGCATTACTTTGGGAAACCTAGTCAGTTGCACAACTGAATGCAGTCAACTGAAATGTGTTTTCCACATTTTAACACAAAGAGTTGCGGGGGCTGCCTTAATCGATGTCCACGGTACCCGGGGAGCAGTTGTTCTGCAGAACAGCAGATTTTTCCACCTTGCCGGCTTGGGGATTTGAACCAGTGACTTTTCAGTCACTGGCCCAATGCTCTTAACTGCTAGGCTACCTGCCGCAGTATACTATGTGTATCCTGTACATACGACTAATAAACTTGAAACTTGAGAGAGAAGTTTCTCTCTTGTCGTCTCTTATTCTTCATGACCACTGATCCACATCCATAGCCTCTCTTTGCCGCAGTAAAACAGGAGGGAAAAAGGTAAGGAGGAGAAAAGAGAAGGGGGAGAAGAGAGGAGGAGGAGGGTCACAGGAAACTCATCTCTCTGGTAATTGACGGGGCGCTCGTTTAGCTTGGCCCGACCGTTAGATTGGTGCGGCCAACCAGAACGCCCTCCTCCTCCTTCTCCCGCTCTTTTTTCTCCCACTTGTTCTCGCTCTCCGTTTCCCTCCCTCGCTTTCCGCTCGGCTGTGAATAGAGCTGCTGACTCTTAATGTCTCCGTTCTATTCCTGCACCCGTCTTCCCTGAAGTTTACATTACTAGAAACTAGTACTAGAAACCTCTCTACCTCTTGCCTTTTCCTCCTCCCCCACACTTCCCTCTCTCCATGTGTCAACCTAGCTGTCTCTCTCTCTCTTTCATTTCTTCTTCTCTCGATTGAAATTCAAAGGAGTTGGATTGTCAGGACGAGTACAATGTTAATTTGATTGTGGCAGTAATGAATTGCAAAATGCACACAAAGGGGAGCTAACTACTCATACAATGAAAAAGGATGAGATACAGTTTGCTTTTACATCAGGTCAAATGTGCAACTACTAAAGTACTAAATTATATCAAATATCTGCCTGTGACAATAAATATATTGGCTTAGGCATATTTATTGATTTAGTCAGGGGATTTGATTCTATAGAGATGATTTTACTTTGCTTGGCTCACAGCATGATATTGTATTTCCAGTCTCTTCTCTTGCCTGGTCTTCAAATGACTTTTCCAGTCAATTTGAGAATGTCAACTCTGAAGGATTACTGTCTGAACCTTTGTCAGTCCCTATGGGAGTCCCTCAGGGCTCTATATTAGGCCCCATTCTGTTCTCCATAGTCACAAGTTATGTTGCAATCGCATCTGGGATTTCCCCAATGTGTTTTACATTGTAAGAGGGGAAGTGACCTCATCCAACACCACCACAATTGTAGTACAGCAGCTATTTATTACCGGACAAGAAGACTTCTCCAATTTCCCCCCAGCCTCTTGTTCTCCTGACCTTCACTTTCTCTTAATCACAAAGAAAGATGTCCCTCACACAGACACGGCCAAGGTCGTCCTCAGCATTTAGGATGTCGGTTATCACTCTACCATATGATTTGTCACTTGGGCCCAGTTCCAAACCTATCCCTGTGATCTTCACTGCCCTTCATTGTTGGGCCCAGAAATTGAGAAGCCTAGTGGTTAAGAACGTTGGGCCAGTAACTGAAAGGTCGCTGGTTTCGAATCCCCAAGCCAACTAGGTGGAAAATCTGTGCCCTTGAGCAAGGCACTTCATCCTAATTGCTCCTGTAAGTCGCTCTGGATAAGAGCGTCTGGTAAATTATTCCAATGTAAATCCTAATATTGTTGGTGGTTATTGTGTGAGGTGAGATCTATGTTCTTCTTTCTTCTTCCTCTATACTCTCCCTTTCTCTTTCTCCCCCCCTTATATTTCTCTCCATTTCATTCTCCTTTTGCTTTTCTCTCTCTCTCTCTCTCTCTCTCTCTCTCTCTCTCTCTCTCTCTCTCTCTCCCCCCCTCTCTCTCTCTTTATCCTCCCTCCCTCCCTGAGTAATGTCACGTCTCTTCCCTGTCATCATCATTACGTGGCTGATTACCTGTCATTAGGGCTCATTAGAGGCCTATCAGCATGGCGGCAGGGGGACAGCCAGGGACGGACTCAGCCCCACACCCTGGCCACCTGTCGACACCCCCACGGCCCAACTCGGCCCGCCTGGACTATCTTAGATTGTGTGTGGGGGGGTTGGGAGGTACGAGGGATGTGTCTGTGTGTGTGTGAGAGATGGCCAGACAAGATATTTTTCTCTTTCTCCGGGAGAGGCAATTGGATTGAATGATAATTGGTGCTGTTTCAAGTCTGAAGGATTCACATTATTGGCTCGTCTGCGGAGTGAAATTTGTATCTGCTCTCTGTGTGTCTGCAGAATGTGCTCGTCTGTGTGGAAACAGTATACGGTTTTGTGTGTGTGTGTGTGGCTGGTGCACGTACATACAGCCACACAATACCACATGCTGATGCCGGTGTGTTTGTGGAGATACCTGTGTTTGGTGATTGTGCGTGTGTTTCTCACACATGGAAGAGATCAGGCAGTGTTTAGGCTAGACTGGGACTGAACAGACTGATACAGTAGTAGCTAGATAAACAGACTGTCTCGGCCTGTAAATAAATACTACAGTAGTACATGGTAGTACATCATCCTGGACACATGGGGCACTATGCATTCATGGACATATTATTTGGTTGTGATGACTTCCAGACAGTGTGCATTTCAACAGTCTGAAGTCGCTTCCTCTCGTTGTATGGTTTCTTCCTCTTTCCTTACAATCTGATCTGAATCTCATTTATACATACACACCGGTCAAAAGTTTTAGAACACCTACTCATTCAAGGATTTTTCTTAATTTTTTACAATTTTCTACATTGTAGAATAATAGTGAAGACATCAAAACTATGAAATAACACATGGAATCATGTAGTAACTAAAAAAGTGTTAAACAAATCAATATATTTTATATTTGAGATTCTTCAAATAGCCACCCTTTGTGCTTTGATGACAGCTTTGCACTCTTGGCATTCTCTCAACCAGCTTCATGAGGTAGTCACCTGGAATGCATTTCAATTAACAGGTGTGCCTTTTTAAAGGTTAATTTGTGGAATTTCTTTCCTTCTTAATGCGTTTGAGCCAATTGTGTTTTGACAAGGTAGGGGGTATACAGAAGATAGCCCTATTTGGTAAAAGACCAAGTCCATATTATGGCAAGAACAGCTCAAATAAGCAAAGAGAAACGACAGTCCATCATTACTTTCAGACATCAAGGTCAGTCAATACGGAACATTTCAAGAACGTTGAAAGTTTCTTCAAGTGCAGTCGCAAAAACCATCAAGCGCTGTGATGAAACTGGCTCTCATGAGGACCGCCACAGGAATGGGAGACCCAGAGTTGGCTCTGCTGCAGAGGATAAGTTTGCAGCCCAAATACATTTTCAAGTAAGTAAGTTCAAGTAACAGACACATCTCAACATCAACTGTTCAGAGGAGACTTTGTGACTCAGGCCTTCATGGCCGAATTGCTAGAAAGAAACCACTACTAAAGGACACCAATAAGAAGAAGAGACTTGCTTGGGCCAAGAAACACGAGCAATGGACATTAGACCGGTGTAAATTTGTCCTTGGGTCTAGAGTCCAAATTGGAGATTTTTGGTTCCAACCGCTGTGTCTTTGTGAGATGCGGTGTGGGTGAACGGATGACCTCCGCATGTGTGGTTCCCACCGTAAAGCATGGAGGAGGAGGTGTTATGGTGTTTTGCTGGTGACACTGTCTGTGATTTATTTAGAATTCAAGGCACACTTAACCAGCATGGCTACCACAGCATTCTGCAGCGATACACAGTCCCACTAAGTCCAAACCAGATAGGATGATCATTTGTTTTTCAACAGGACAATGACCCGACACACCTCCAGGCTGTGTAAGGGCTATTTTACCAAGAAGGAGAGTGATGGAGTGCTGCATCAGATGACCTGGCCTCTCAAATATAACACTTTTTTGGTTACTACTTGATTCCATATGTGTTATTTCATAGTTTTAATGTCTTCACTATTATTCTACAATGTACAAAATAGTAAAAATAAAGAAAAACCCTTCTAAAACTTTTGACCGGTAGTGTATATGGACCACATGCCCGGCTTCTCTCTCTCTCTCTCTTTCTCTTTCTATTGTTCTCTGCCTTCTTTCCCCATTTCCTACTTTGCTCCCCCCCCTCCCCCCCATATTATATGCTTGAATAACAGAATACCTGCCTCTGTCTCTCTCTCTCTCAGGGTTGGGAGGAGAGTGTGGACGCGGCAGTGTCTCACCTCCTAAGGACCTGTCTGTCCCGCAGCCCTAAGGACCAGGCCCTGTCTCTGTCCACCTCCCAGCTCAGCATGCCCAAAGACACGGTCCGCCTGAAGAAGCACATCACCGTGCTGTGTGACCGCCTGGGCAAGGGGGGACGGCTGTCTCTGGCCTCCGAGGCCAACGTACCCATACCAGTCATGATGCCAGGTGAGAGAGGGGGAAGAGTGTTTGTGTGTGTCTCTCGCTCTCTCCTCTTCTCTCTGTCTCTCTGTCTCTCTGTCTCTTTGTGTGTGTGTGTGTTTGTGTGTGAGAAAAAGCAGTTTCTCTTCATTAGTGTTCAGTATAGCCTGTAATGTAGCCGTTAACCCCTTCCTCTGAGAGTGCCTAATAAATCCTGTCACACTGAGGTGTGTGTGTGCACGCTCTGTTGTTCCAGTGTTAACCCCTGGCTGTGAGAATGCCTAGTAAACACTAGTCCCCTGGTAAAGGTGTTATGGTTGGAGAGAAGAGCACATGTCTCAATCATAGCCCTGTTTATGACCTTCACACACTCTCAGGCCTACAGTGGTGTGTGTGCGCGCCCATCCACCACTCCCATGGGTCATTGAGTTCGAACAAAAATGTGTGTGTCTGCACACCCTTCATTTAGTCTGTCCTTCATTAAGCAGGCCAAATACCTTTTTTACCCCCACTTATTTTTTGCTTTGACCTCCCTCCTCTCTCTCTTCCTCCCTCTTTCTTCTCTTCCTCCCTCTTTCTTCTCTTCCTCCCTCTTTCTTCTCTTCCTCCCTCTTTCTTCTTTCTTCTCTTCCTCCCTCCTCTCTCTCTTCCTCCCTACTCTCTCTCTTCCTCCCTCTTTCTTCTCTTCTCTTCCTCCCTCTTTCTTCTTTCTTCTCTTCCTGCCTCCGCTCTCTCTTCCTCCCTCCTCTCTCTCTTCCTCCCTCTTTATTCTCTTCCTCCCTCTTTATTCTCTTCCTCCCTCTTTATTCTCTTCCTCCCTCTTTATTCTCTTTCTTCTCTTCCTCCCTCCTCTCTCTCTTCCTCCCTCCTCTCTCTTCCTCCCTCTTTCCTCTCTTCCTCCCTCCTCTCTCTCTTCCTCCCTCCTCTCTCTCTTCCTCCCTCTTTCTTCTCTTCCTCCCTCTTTCTTCTCTTCCTGCCTCCTCTCTCTCTTCCTCCCTCTTTATTCTCTTCCTCCCTCTTTCTTCTCTTCCTCCCTCCTCTCTCTCTTCCTCCCTCTTTCTTCTCTTCCTCCCTCTTTCTTCTCTTCCTCCCTCTTTCTTCTCTTTCTTCTCTTCCTCCCTCCTCTCTCTCTTCCTCCCTCTTTCTTCTCTTCCTCCCTCTTTCTTCTCTTCCTCCCTCTTTCTTCTCTTTCTTCTCTTCCTCCCTCTTTCTTCTCTTCCTCTCTCTTTATTCTCTTCCTCCCTCTTTCTTATCTTCCTCCCTCCTCTCTCTCTGCCTCCCTCTTTCTTGTCTTTCTTCTCTTCCTCCCTCCCCTCTCTCTTCCTCCCTCCTCTCTCTCTTCCTCCCTCTTTCCTCTCTTCCTCCCTCCTCTCTCTCTTCCTCCCTCCTCTCTCTCTTCCTCCCTATTTCTTCTCTTCCTCCCTCTTTCTTCTCTTTCTTCTCTTCCTGCCTCCTCTCTCTCTTCCCTCTCTTTCTTATCTTCCTCCCTCCTCTCTCTCTTCCTCCCTCTTTATTCTCTTCCTCCCTCTTTCTTCTCTTCCTCCCTCTTTCTTCTTTCTTATCTCCCTCCCTCCTCTCTCTTCCTCCCTCTTTCTTCTCTTCCTCCCTCCCCTCTCTCTTCTCTTCCTCCCTCCTCTCTCTCTTCCTCCCTCTACTCTCTCTCTCTTCCTCCCTCTACTCTCTCTCTCTTCCTCCCCCTTTCCTCTCTTCCTCCCCCTTTCCTCTCTTCCTCCCTCTTTCCTCTCTTCCTCCCTCCTCTCTCTCTTCCTCCTTCCTCTCTCTCTCTTCCTCCCTCCTCTCTCTCTTCCTCCCTCTTTCTTCTCTTCCTCCCTCTTTCTTCTCTTTCTTCTCTTCCTGCCTCCTCTCTCTTCCCTCTCTTTCTTATCTTCCTCCCTCCTCTCTCTCTTCCTCCCTCTATTCTCTTCCTCCCTCTTTCTTCTCTTCCTCCCTCTTTCTTCTTTCTTATCTTCCTCCCTCCTCTCTCTCTTCCTCCCTCTTTCTTCTCTTCCTCCCTCCTCTCTCTCTTCTCTTCCTCCCTCTACTCTCTCTCTCTTCCTCCCTCTACTCTCTCTCTCTTCCTCCCTCTTTCTTCTCTTCCTCCCCCTTTCCTCTCTTCCTCCCTCTTTCCTCTCTTCCTCCCTCCTCTCTCTCTTCCTCCCTCCTCTCTCTCTTCCTCCCTCCTCTCTCTCTTCCTCCCTCTTTCTTCTCTTTCTTCTCTTCCTGCCTCATCTCTCTCTTACTCCCTCCTCTCTCTCTTCCTCCCTCTTTCTTCTCTTCCTCCCTCTTTCTTCTCTTCCTCCCTCTTTCTTCTCTTCCTCCCTCTTTCTTCTCTTCCTCCCTCCTCTCTCTCTTCCTCCCTCTTTCTTCTCTTCCTCCCTCTTTCTTCTCTTCCTCCCTCCTCTCTCTCTTCCTCCCTCTTTCTTCCCTTCCTCCCTCTTTCTTCTCTTCCTCCCTCCTCTCTCTCTTCCTCCCTCTTTATTCTCTTCCTCCCTCTTTCTTCTCTTCCTCCCTCTTTCTTCTTTCTTCTCTTCCTCCCTCCTCTCTCTCTTCCTCCCTCCTCTCTCTCTTCCTCCCTCTTTCTTCTCTTCCTCCCTCTTTCTTCTCTTTCTTCTCTTCCTCCCTCCTCTCTCTCTTCTCTTCCTCCCTCCTCTCTCTCTTCCTCCCTCTACTCTCTCTCTCTTCCTCCCTCTACTCTCTCTCTTCCTCCCTCTTTCTTCTCTTCCTCCCCCTTTCCTCTCTTCCTCCCTCTTTCCTCTCTTCCTCCCTCCTCTCTCTCTTCCTCCCTCCTCTCTCTCTTCCTCCCTCTTTCTTCTCTTCCTCCTCCTCTCTCTCTTCCTCCCTCTTTCTTCTCTTCCTCCCTCTTTCTTCTTTCTTCTCTTCCTCCCTTCTCTCTTCCTCCCTCCTCTCTCTTCCTCCCTCTTTCTTCTCTTCCTCCCTCTTTCCTCTCTTCCTCCCTCCTCTCTCTCTTCCTCCCTCTTTCTTCTCTTCCTGCCTCCTCTCTCTCTTCCTCCCTCTTTATTCTCTTCCTCCTCTCTCTCTTCCTCCCTCTTTCTTCTCTTCCTGCCTCCTCTCTCTCTTCCTCCCTCTTTATTCTCTTCCTCCCTCTTTATTCTCTTCCTCCCTCTTTATTCTCTTCCTCCCTCTTTCTTCTCTTCCTCCCTCCTCTCTCTCTTCCTCCCTCTTTCTTCTCTTCCTCCCTCTTTCTTCTCTTTCTTCTCTTCCTCCCTCCTCTCTCTCTTCCTCCCTCCCTCTTTCTTCTCTTCCTCCCTCTTTCTTCTCTTCCTCCCTCTTTCTTATCTTCCTCCCTCCTCTCTCTCTGCCTCCCTCTTTCTTATCTTCCTTCTCTTCCTCCCTCCTCTCATTCTTCCTCCCTATTTCCTCTCTTCCTCCCTCCTCTCTCTCTTCCTCCCTCTTTCTTCTCTTCCTCCCTCTTTCTTCTCTTCCTGCCTCCTCTCTCTCTTCCTCCCTCTTTATTCTCTTCCTCCCTCTTTATTCTCTTCCTCCCTCCTCTCTCTCTTCCTCCCTCTTTCTTCTCTTCCTCCCTCTTTCTTCTCTTCCTCCCTCTTTCTTATCTTCCTCCCTCCTCTCTCTCTGCCTCCCTCTTTCTTATTTTTCTTCTCTTCCTCCCTCCTCTCTCTCTTCCTCCCTCCTCTCTCTTCCTCCCTATTTCTTCTCTTCATCCCTCTTTCTTCTCTTTCTTCTCTTCCTGCCTCCTCTCTCTCTTCCCTCTCTTTCTTATCTTCCTCCCTCCTCTCTCTCTTCCTCCCTCTTCCTTCTCTTCCTCCCTCCTCTCTCTCTTCTCTTCCTCCCTCCTCTCTCTCTTCCTCCCTCTTCTCTCTCTTCCTCCCTCTTTCCTCTCTTCCTCCCTCTTTCCTCTCTTCCTCCCACCTCTCTCTCTTCCCCCCTCCTCTCTCTCGTCCTCCCTCTTTCTTCTCTACCTCCCTCTTTCTTCTCTTTCTTCTCTTCCTGCCTCATCTCTCTCTTCCTCCCTCCTCTCTCTTCCTCCCTCTTTCTTCTCTTCCTCCCTCTTTCTTCTCTTTCTTCTCTTCCTCCCTCCTCTCTCTCTTCCTCCCTCTTTCTTCTCTTCCTCCCTCTTTCTTCTTTCTTCTCTTCCTCCCTCCTCTCTCTTCCTCCCTCCTCTCTCTTCCTCCCTCTTTCTTCTCTTCCTCCCTCTTTCCTCTCTTCCTCCCGCCTCTCTCTCTTCCTCCCTCCTCTCTCTCTTCCTCCCTCTTTCTTCTCTTCCTCCCTCTTTCTTCTCTTCCTGCCTCCTCTCTCTCTTCCTCCCTCTTTATTCTCTTCCTCCCTTTTTATTCTCTTCCTCCCTCTTTCTTCTCTTCCTCCCTCCTCTCTCTCTTCCTCCCTCTTTCTTCTCTTCCTCCCTCCTCTCTCTCTTCCTCCCTCTTTCTTCTCTTCCTCCCTCTTTCTTCTCTTTCTTATCTTCCTCCCTCCTCTCTCTCTTCCTCCCTCCCTCTTTCTTCTCTTCCTCCCTCCTCTCTCTCTGCCTCCCTCTTTCTTATCTTTCTTCTCTTCCTCCCTCCTCTCTCTCTTCCTCCCTCCTCTCTCTCTTCCTCCCTATTTCCTCTCTTCCTCCCTCCTCTCTCTCTTCCTCCCTCTTTCTTCTCTTCCTCCCTCTTTCTTCTCTTCCTGCCTCCTCTCTCTCTTCCTCCCTCTTTATTCTCTTCCTCCCTCTTTCTTCTCTTCCTCCCTCTTTCTTCTCTTCCTCCCTCCTCTCTCTCTTCCTCCCTCTTTCTTCTCTTCCTCCCTCTTTCTTCTCTTCCTCCCTCTTTCTTCTCTTTCTTCTCTTCCTCCCTCCTCTCTCTCTTCCTCCCTCCCTCTTTCTTCTCTTCCTCCCTCTTTCTTATCTTCCTCCCTCTTTCTTATCTTCCTCCCTCCTCTCTCTCTGCCTCCCTCTTTCTTATCTTTCTTCTCTTCCTCCCTCCTCTCTGTCTTCCTCCCTCCTCTCTCTCTTCCTCCCTCTTTCCTCTCTTCCTCCCTCCTCTCTCTCTTCCTCCCTCCTCTCTCTCTTCCTCCCTATTTCTTCTCTTCCTCCCTCTTTCTTCTCTTTCTTCTCTTCCTGCCTCCTCTCTCATTTCCCTCTCTTTCTTATCTTCCTCCCTCCTCTCTCTCTTCCTCCCTCTTTATTCTCTTCCTCCCTCTTTCTTCTCTTCCTCCCTCTTTCTTCTTTCTTATCTTCCTCCCTCCTCTCTCTCTTCCTCCCTCTTTCTTCTCTTCCTCCCTCCTCTCTCTCTTCTCTTCCTCCCTCCTCTCTCTCTTCCTCCCTCTTCTCTCTCTTCCTCCCTCTTTCTTCTCTTCCTCCCTCTTTCCTCTCTTCCTCCCTCTTTCCTCTCTTCCTCCCTCCTCTCTCTCCCTCCCTCCTCTCTCTCTTCCTCCCTCTTTCTTCTCTACCTCCCTCTTTCTTCTCTTTCTCCCTCTTTCTTCTCTTTCTTCTCTTCCTGCCTCATCTCTCTCTTCCTCCCTCCTCTCTCTCTTCCTCCCTCTTTATTCTCTTCCTCCCTCTTTATTATCGTCCTCCCTCTTTATTATCTTCCTCCCTCTTTTTTCTCTTCCTCCCTCTTTCTTCTCTTCCTCCCTCCTCTCTCTTCCTCCCTCTCTTCTCTTCCTCCCTCTTTCTTCTCTTTCTTCTCTTCCTGCCTCCTCTCTCTCTTCCTCCCTCTTTCTTCTCTTCCTCCCTCTTTCTTCTCTTTCTTCTCTTCCTCCCTCCTCTCTCTCTTCCTCCCTCCTCTCTCTTCCTCCCTCTTTCTTCTCTTCTTCTCTTTCTTCTCTTCCTCCCTCCTCTCTCTCTTTCTCCCTCCTCTCTCTCTTCCTCCCTCCTCTCTCTCTTCCTCCCTCTTTCTTCTCTTTCTTCTCTTCCTCCCTCCTCTCTCTTCCTCCCTCTTTCTTCTCTTCCCCCCTCCTCTCTCTTCCTCCCTCTTTATTCTCTTCCTCCCTCTTTCTTCTCTTCCTCCCTCTTTCTTCTCTTTATTCTCTTCCTCCCTCCTCTCTCTCTTCCTCCCTCTTTCTTATTTTCCTCCCTCTTTCTTCTCTTCCTTCCTCCCTCTTTCTTTTATCTTCCTCCCTCCCTCTTTCTTGTCTTCCTCCCTATTTCTTCCTCCCTCTTTATTCTCTTCCTCCCTCTTTCTTCTCTTCCTCCCTCCTCTCTCTCTTCCTCCCTCTTTCTTATCTTCCTCCCTCCTCTCTCTCTTCCTCCCTCTTTCTTCTCTTCCTCCTCCTCTCTCTCTTCCTCCCTCTTTATTCTCTTCCTCCCTCCTTCTTCTCTCTTCTCTTCTTCCCTCCTCTCTCTCTTCCTCCCTCCTCTCTCTTCCTCCCTCTTTATTCTCTTCCTCCCTCTTTATTCTCTTCCTCCCTCTTTCTTCTCTTCCTCCCTCTTTCCTTTCTTCTCTTCCTCCCTCTTTCTTCTCTTCCTCCCTCCTCTCTCTCTTCCTACCTCTTTCTTCTCTTCCTCCCTCTTTCTTCTCTTCCTTCCTCCCTCTTTCTTCTCTTCCTCCCTCTTTCTTCTCTTCTTTCCTCCCTCTTTCTTCTCTTCCTTCCTCCCTCTTTCTTCTCTTATCTTCCTCCCTCTTTCTTCTCTTCTTCCCTCTTTCTTCTCTTCCTCCCTCTTTCTTCTCTTCCTCCCTCTTTCCTCTCTTCCTCCCTCTTTCTTCTCTTCCTCCCTCCTCTCTCTCTTCCTCTCTCCTTTCTCTCTTCCTCCCTCTGCTCTCTCTTCCTCCCTCTTTCTTCTCTTCCTCCCTCCCTCTTTCTTCTCTTCCTCCCTCCTCTCTCTCTTCCTCCCTCCTCTCTCTCTTCCTCCCTCTTTCTTCTCTTCATCCCTCTTTCCTCTCTTCCTCCCTCCTCTCTATCTTCCTCCCTCCTCTCTCTCTTCCTCCCTCTTTCTTCTCTTCCTCCCTCCTCTCTCTCCTCCTCCCTCTTTCTTCTCTTGCTCCCTCTTTCTTCTCTTCCTCCCTCCCTCTTTCTTCTCTTCCTCCCTCCCTCTTTCTTCTCTTCTCTCCTCTCTCTCTTCCTCCCTCTCTCTTCCTCCCTCTCTTCTCTTCCTCCCTCTTTCCTCTCTTCCTCTCTTCTCTTCCTCCCTCTTTCCTCTCTCTTCCTCCCTCTTTCCTCTCTTCCTCCCTCCTCTCTCTCTTCCTCCCTCTTTCTTCTCTTCCTCCATCTTTCTTCTCTTTCTCCCTCTTTCTTCTCTTTCTCCCTCTTTCTTCTCTTCCTCCCTCTTTCTTCTCATCCTCCTTCCTCCTTCTCTTCCTCCCTCCTCTCTCTTTCCCTCCCTCCTCTCTCTCTTCCTCCCTCCCTCTTTCTTCTCTTCCTCCTTCCCTCTTTCTTCTCTTCCCTCCCTCTTTCTTCTCTTCCTCCCTCCTCTCTCTCTTCCTCCCTCTCTCTTCTCTTCCTCACTCTCTTCTCTTCCTCACTCTTTCCTCTCTTCCTCCCTCCTCTCTCTTCCTCCCTCTTTCCTCTCTTCCTCCCTCCTCTCTCTTCCTCCCTCCTCTCTCTCTTCCTCCTCCTCTCTCTCTTCCTCCCTCTTTCTTCTCTTCCTCCCTCTTTCTTCTCTTCCTCCCTCTTTCTTCTCTTCCTCCCTCTTTCCTCTCTTCTTCCCTCTTTCTTCTCTTCCTCTCTGCTCTCTCTTCCTCCCTCCTCTCTCTTCCTCCCTCTTTCCTCTCTTCCCCCCTCCTCTCTCTTCCTACCTCCTCTCTCTCTTCCTCCCTCCTCTCTCTCTTCCTCCCTCTTTCTTCTCTTCCTCCCTCTTTCTTCTCTTCCTCCCTCTTTCCTCTCTTCCTCCTCCTCTCTCTTCCTCCCTCCTCTCTCTTCCTCCCTCCTCTCTTCTCTTCCTCCCTCCTCTCTTCTCTTCCTCCCTCTTTCTTCTCTTCCTCCTCCTTCTCTTCCTCCCTCCTCTCTCTTCCTCCCTCCTCTCTCTCTTCCTCCCTCTTTCTTCTCTTCCTCCCTCTTTCTTCTCTTCCTCCCTCCTCTCTCTTCCTCCCTCTTCCTCCCTCTGTTCTCTTCCACCCCCTTTCCTCTCTTCCTCCCTCCTCTCTCTCTTCCTCCCTCTGTTCTCTTCCTCCCTCTTTCCTCTCTTCCTCCCTCCTCTCTCTCTTCCTCCCTCTGTTCTCTTCCTCCCTCTTTCCTCTCTTCCTCCCTCCTCTCTCTCTTCCTCCCTCCTCTCTCTTCCTCCCTCCTCTCTCTTCCTCCCTCCTCTCTCCTCTTCCTCTCTCTTTCTTCTTCCTCCCTCTTTCTTATCTTCCTCCCTCCTCTCTCTCTTCCTCCCTCTCTCCCTCCTCTCTCTCTTCCTCCCTCTCTCCCTTGCCCCTCTTTAGCAGTCACCCCTCACACGTATAAGTGTGTCGATGACATATCAACTCGACCATTTCCCTTCAGTAGTTCTCTCCCCAGTTTCCACCCCATCAAACACAGCAGTTGATTAATACTAGATGTTTAATATGATATATGAGGAGTGTTGATGGACACAGGGGCAGTATTGTGAAGCGGTAGGTAGCCACCAGCCAGACTAATGAATATGGATACAGTGGAGTGAGGAAATATTAATGATGGTTTACAGCTGAAAACCTCCCTCTCCACAAATAGAATAATTAGTTGCCTTATTGAGTGCTTGACGCGTTCATGCTTTGGAGCTTGTAATTAATTCACAACATGGATGTGGGTTCTTGACCAATGTAGAATACTTAGTTCTGGGATAGTGTAGTTGCATGGTCGTTTTCTTTACATGTATTTTGCTGTTGTTAAACTGGACATTGTTTGTCGTTAGGCTTAAAGTACATAATGCTGTTATGGTAGTGGTATAGAAGCTAGGGTCTTTGATAGTTATGACAGCTTACGACAACTGTCTTGATATAGACACGCATTACACACACAGCTATTTAGATCAGCTACAGTAGTTGATATATGCAGTAGCTTGGGACTGTTACTGTATGGATGTGTGCAATAAACCAGTTAAGTCGCAATAATGTGTTTTATTTGGGACTACTGGAGTTATCCCTTATATGATGTCCATCCAGGGTGTGTTTGTGTGTGTCTGTGTCAGAGTCCTACACAGGTCAGTTTTTTGGAGCCGCACCCGCTGATTTTTTTATTCACATAAATATTCAGACCCTTTGCTATGAGACTCGAAATTGAGCTCAGGTCAATCCTGTTTCCATTGATCATCCTTGAGATGTTTCTACAACTTGATTGGAGTCCACCTGTGGTAAATTCAATTGATTGAACATGATTTGGAAAGGCACACACCTGTCTATATAAGGTCCCACAGTTGACAGTGCATGCCAGAGCAAAAACCAAGTCATGAGGTCGAAGGAATTGTCCGTAGAGCTGCGAGACAGGATTGTGTCGAGGCACAAATCTTGGGAAGGGTACCAAAAAATGTCTGCAGCATTGAAGGTCCCCAAGAACACAGTGGCCTCTACCATTCTTAAATGGAAGAAGTTTCAAACCACCAATACTCTTCCTAGAGCTGGCAGCCCGGCCAAACTGAGCAATCGGGGGAGAAGGGCCTTGGTCAGGGAGGTGACCAAGAACCTGATGGTCACTCTGACAGAGCTCCAGAGTTCCTCTGTGGAGATGGGAGAAGCTTCCAGAAGGACAACCATCTCAGTAGCACTCCACCAATAAGGTCTTTATGGTAGAGTGACCAGACGGAAGCCACTCCTCAGTAAAAGGCACATGATAGACTGCTTGGAGTTTGCCAAAAGGCACCTAAAAGATATCTCAGACCATGAGAAACAATATTCTCTGGTCTGATGAAACCAAGATTGAATTATTTAGCCTGAATGCCAAGCATCACGTCTGGTAGAGCATGGCGCTTGCAACGCCAGGGTTGTGGGTTCGTTTTCCACGGGGGGCCAGTATGAAAATGTATGCATTCACTAACTGTAAGTCGCTCTGGATAAGAGCATCTGCTAAATGACTAAAACATTTTTAAAAATTGAGGAAACTTGGCACCATCCCTACTGTGAAGCATGGTGGTGGCAGCATCATGCTGTGGGGATGTTTTTCAGCAGCAGGGACTGGGAGACTAGTCAGGAAAGATGAATGGAGCAAAATACAGAGAGATCCTTGATGAAAACCTGCTCCAGAGCGCTCAGGACCTCAGACTGGGGTGAAGGTTCACCTTCCAACAGGACAACGACCCTAAGCACACAGCCAAGACAACGCAGGAGTGGCTTCGGGACAAGTCTTTGAATGCCCTTGAGTGGCCCGGACTTTAACCCAATCGAACATCTCTGGAGAGACCTGAAAATAGCTGTGCAGCGACGCTCCCCATCCAACCTGATAGAGCTTGAGAGGATCTGCAGAGAAGAATGGGAGAAACTCCCCAAATACAGGTGTGCCAAGCTTGTAGCGTCATACCAATCGCTGCCAAAGGTGCTTCAACAAAGTACTGAGTAAAGGGTCTGAATACATTTGCTAAAAATCAGTTTTTGCTTTGTCATTATGGAGTATTGTGTGTCGATTTGATGAGAACAAATATATATAATCCATAACTTAACAAAATGTGGAAAAAGTGAAGTGGTCTGAATACTTTCCGAATGCACTGTAGGCTGCAAAAATAGGCTATTATAGGCCTACTCAAACTTATACCAGCCGCACCGGTTTACACTTTATATGGCCTGCGTATGGTCTAAATAAACAACAGCCTGAATTAACGTAGGCTAATAATTAACTGATATTTAATTGAATTATCATAAACAAATACCTGCTTGCACTTTTTGCAGGCTGTGTATCCATCCACCGGGTTGTTGTCCTTCCAAACCGGGGATTTCACTTGTGCAGCACCTGTTTCCACGATGGTGGAGCCCCCCATCATAACCTTTATTTTTATTTCTCCAGTTAGCCTGCGTTACCCATTAGAGAAAATAAACTTCACAACTTGTCGTTGCCTATTCTCACGTGGGGGGAGGGAACATAAGCTCTGTGCTTGGACAAATTAGAATGTTTCAGCACCACACAAATAATGGACAGTTCCCTGCTCCACGCTCTCTCAATACGTTCATGGCTGGAAGCCTCGCCGCTCACAGAATGGAATTCACAACACAATGTAACACAACAAGCTCCTGGGTTTGTAAAAAGTGTAGGCCCTATTATCTTGATTTAAAATGTTTCTGACCAGCAATATAATTGTTCTGATCCTGTATTGTGTATCCGACCTGATGCAGGACTCTAGTGTGTGTGTGTGTGTCAAGAGTATTGAGCAGACAGGATCCATGTCATCCGGTCTCTCTCCTTTCACCGTTGGTCTGCTGCCAAAACACACACACACACAGAGAAAGAGAGAGTCAGGCAACTCCTGTATGACCAAAGCCCTGTCACTCTTTATGTAAACAGTAATTTGTTACAAACCCCAAGATGTTGCTTTTTCAATTGGCTGTAAACGCAAAAGTTGTTTATGTTTCCAACAACACCGGCGGCAACAGTCTTCCCCGGAGACTGCACACACACACATAACAAGCCCCACTTCATGGCCATGCAGTACACCCTATTCCAGGCGTTGTATAAAAGTGGATGGATGGATGGGATTTGTAGTTTGTGTGATCTTCCCACTACCAATACTGCGTGTGACCTGACAGTTGAAAAAACACATACAGTGCAGACCGACACAAATGTACAGTACTCCCTGATATAGCCTATTTGTGCTTATATCTGTGACTGAAGGATACGCAGAATATTTTCTCTCTTATGACACACATACGTACTTGTACACACCACTTGTTAGATGTGTAGGTTCCTGTCTCCTGGACACAGTGAGACCCTCTTCTCTCCTTCTCCTCATCCCTCTCTCTCACCGCTCACCCTCTCCTCACCTGACCCTGCGTCTCGCTCTGATGACATCACCTGGGCGGCCTGTTGAGACTCTGGTTTTAACAGCTGCTCTTGGCCTCTGTTCACACACACACACACACACACACACACACACACACATGAACACGTGCACACACACACCATGTCTGCAGCACCTGATGGTAACAGTTCAGTCAGTACTGTTTATCACATGGCCTTCGTTACTCATAGAACTGTTAGCATTGCTTTGTCATTAGGTCAAATGTTGGGCTGCTTTACAGTGTGGGTTTGGTGTTGTGGGTGTAATGTCGCTCTCTCCCATTTATCTCTCTTTCTCACTGTCTCTTTCTCTCGATCTCTCTTGATCTCTCTCTATCTCTATCTCTTGTTTACTCTATCCATGTCTGTGTCAGTAAGCATAGCTTTAGGTCTCTCTGCTTGAGGTTCATTATAGAATGAACTAGATGTTGTGGCCTCTTTGGGTTGTGTGTTTTCACTGTACATCTATTTCATAGCCTTTGTGTTTATACATATCTTCTCTCTCCCACCACAGAAGAAGATTGATACCTTTGCATCCACACACACACACACACACACACCACAGTTCCACCTCATGATTTATGACGTTTTATATGGAACTTCCAGTCTCCACTCCACACTGGGCAGGAAAAACACAGGCTGGGGAACAAGTCTCCTTTAGGGAGCACATCCAACCCCCCATCATGTTTTCACATTAGTCAGAGACCTATACATTCTCTCTCTCTCTCTCTCTCTCTCTCTCTCTCTCTCTCTCTCTCTCTCTCTCCTTCTCGCTCTCTCTCTCTCTCTCCTTCTCTCTCTCTCTCCTTCTCTCTCTCGCTCTCTCCTTCTCTCGCTCTTTCTTTCTTTCTCTCTCTCCTCTTTCTCTCTCGCTCTCTCCTTCTCGCTCTCTCTCTCTCTCTCTCCTTCTCTCTCTCTCCTTCTCTCTCTCGCTCGCTCTCTCCTTCTCTCGCTCTATCTTTCTTTCTTTCTCTCTCTCCTCTTTCTCTCTCGCTCTCTCTCTCTCTCAATTCAATTTACTTTATTTTATTAACATGACGTAACAATTTATATATTGCCAAAGCTTACTTTGGAGATTTATAATATTAATCAATATTGTCAATGGGACATCAGCAACAACAATAATCAAGGGTCAAAATAACCATATGTTGAACAATAACAATGGCATAGAGGACATGTGCAGGTTGGTCTGTCAGACACTGTCCCTCATCTTATGGCAGGCAGCAATGTAGTGCGTTGCCAATCCACAGCTCTCTGCGTCCTCCCCCAACAGGACAGGTAGCCTATTCTCATCAGAGAGGTCTTTGAATAAGGGTTTCAAATTTGGGGAAATGACACTCTCTAATTGTTTTATATTTTTTATTTTGTCAGGAAATGCAGCTCTGTCTCAGCTCTGTCTGCTGTGGTCTCTCTCTCTCTCTCTCGAACCAGTCAAACTCCCCTCTCCCTGCTATGTGTTGAATACATTAGCTACTTGGCTGGAACCAGGCGTTTTTGGCAACAGTTGGGAGATCTTGAACGAGAAAAACCATATGTTGTGATAAAGTGACTGCCAGGGGAATTGGATTGTAATATACTACTGGGGTGCAGGGTTGTTGACTGGACGTTATGTAAGCATGCTTTGAGGTGTGTGTGTGTGTGTGTGTGTGGTGGGGGGTGTTGTTGTCTCTTACTGTATTCTTTACATGTATTTAAGTGTGTGTTCTCTCCCAGAATCCCCTCTATGAACATCTCTAATTAACACTCTAGAAATGGCAGCTTCTCAGTCCTAAAATACATTCCAAGTTCCAAGTCCACTGAGAATTCCTTTGTTCCTATATCCTAATCTGTCTTTGGGAGCCATTTCTGACAGCGTAAACAGATGTATCTTGTCTTGTGTTTGAAGCCTCCTTTCTCAGCTGTTTTGGGAGGATTCCAGTTATGCCTTGTGGTTAGGAGATCTATTCCAGTAAGACTTAAAGAGAGGGGAGAGGAAATAGAGTAGTTGAGAGCAGGACTACTTTTACTGAATGAATGGGATCTGCTCTGCTAGCTAAAGCTCTACTTAATGCTCAACTACTTGATGCGGTTGGAATTCCTAGGCTAATCCCCATTTAGTGAGCGCTGTCTCTGTATGTCTCCGTCTGGCTCACTCTCTCTTTCTGGGTGCGTGCACGTGTGTGTGTGTGTGTGTGTGTGTGTGTGCGCGCGCGCGCATTATCAAATTTGGCAATGTGTCAGTAAGTGGCCATATCTCTCTCACTGCTCAACAGTATAACCATAAAACCCAGTGTCTTTCCAACGATCTCCCTCCTCTCCTGACTTTTACAATGTTGACATCATAAAGAGTGGAGAAAAAAGCCTTGGTGTTGACTTTGTAGTTGGGACAGGTTCAGACTGTAAAGGTAGGTAGGTAAAAACCAGGAAGTGCACTTCCTTTTGGGGAGGGGAGAAAGAGGAGCTACTAGAGATCACATCACAAACAAACAATCTGCAAGATTTGAGACCAACCCACAACCAAATGGTCTCCTGAACCACTACACAACGGTCTAACACATTCAAACCACAACCAAATGGTCTCCTGAACCACTACACAATGGTCTAACACATTCAAACCACAACCAAATGGTCTCCTGAACCACTACACAACGGTCTAACACATTCAAACCACAACCAAATGGTCTCCTGAACCAATACACAACGGTCTAACACATTCACACCACAACCAAATGGTCTCCTGAACCACTACACAACGGTCTAACACATTCAAACCACAACCAAATGGTCTCCTGAACCAATACACAACGGTCTAACACATTCAAACCACAACCAAATGGTCTCCTGAACCACTACACAACGGTCTAACACATTCAAACCACAACCAAATGGTCTCCTGAACCACTACACAACGGTCTAACACATTCAAACCACAACCAAATGGTCTCCTGAACCAATACACAACGGTCTAACACATTCAAACCACAACCAAATGGTCTCCTGAACCACTACACAACGGTCTAACACATTCAAACCACAACCAACAGTGGTTTGGTGCCTGCTCTACTTTTTTTTACCACAACCAAATGGTTCCGTAGATGTAACCATAAAATAAAACAGTCTACAGAAATTGAATAGCAACAACGGTCCAGTAGTGCATTGAACATACTGTAGACCAAACCACGACCAACCGTTTTAGAACAGAGACCAAACTAAACCACGACCAAACGGTCCAGCAGTTCCAACCTATCTACTTGCTCTTCTAACTACAATCAAACGCCTTACTGGAGGAGACCAAACTCGACCACAACCAGACAGTACAGCGGCTTGGACCATAACTAACCCAGTCTCCCAGACCAAAACATCTTTCATATCCCAGTATATGTGACAGTGTGCAGCTCCATGCTACAGTCTGAGAGAGGGCTGCCTGGCTTGTCTCCCCACCTAAAGAGCTCAGTTTCAGGCTAAAGGTGGTCCGGAGGTGGGGGCCCTTTCCTTAACGTGTTGTTGTAAGGCCGGGCAGAGGTTAAGACACACACACACACACACACTACCCTTGTCCCCACACACGACCCCCTCTCTCTCTGCACACACACACTACCTTGTTCACACACACACACACACACACCGCTACTGCCCAAAATTGCAAGACAGCGCAAAAAGACAAGCTTAGAAAAACACCTGCCCAATTAAAGGCTGGCGTATCCAATTTCAAACAAGCCCATGGCCAGGCAGAGGGAAAAAAGACTGAGACTGCCTGTTGCCTTTCAGCTCAGAGTAACCCCATGGGCCATCCCAGCCAATTAGCCTCACCAAACAGAACAAGATTGGCTTTATAGCATAGGATAAATATTAGACAGGGATTAGGGTAATCTGCCTAGAGGTAAAATACATTTTAAATACACACACACGCATATGAAAGCTTACACACTTAACCACATACCCAGACTAACACACACACATTCACACACACCACCGCCAGCTCAGACGGTGTGTTTTGAGGATGTAAAATGAATGTGGCGTGAAAAATGAAAAAAGCCCTAGGGATTGGGGGATAGACAGAGAGGTGGAGGTAGAGCGGAGAGGAGCGAGGGAGACGTAAGGGGTCTGATTCATAGACTCTAGGAGGGCCCTAATTACCACTGATCCTTAGTATTAAAGAGCCGATAGATACTCTTGGTGGGGGTCTCACTGTGACACCCCCAGCACACACAACTATGCACATAGGCAACACCTACATGTCCACGCACATACACACACATTCCATAAACACATGCACATACACGATAATATTTACATTTGTAGACGCTGGTAGAAGATGAAGTTCTTACATAACCACAGCTGACAATTACTGACACTTTGTCACTTGAAAAAGGGCAGCTAAAGATAAACAGTTTTATTACACATTTGATACATGTTAAGGCCAAATCCTAACTTGATACTCCAGATAATGATTTTACACACAGGTTTGAGTTGTGTATGTACACTGAGTGTACACAACATTAGGAACAACTTCCTAATATTGAGTTGCAACCATTTTGCCCTAAGAACAGCCTTAATGTATCGGGGTATGGACTCTACAAGGTGTCAAAAGCGTTCCACAGGGATGCTGGCCCGTTTGGACTCACAGTTTTGTCAACTTAACTGGATGTCTTTTGGGTGGACCATTCTTGATACACACAGGAAAATGTTGAGCGTAAAAAACTCAGCAGCGTTGCAGTTTTTAACACACTCAAACCGGTGTGCCTGGCACCTACTACCATACCCCGTTCAAAGGCACTTAAATTGTTTGTCTTGGCACACAAACTCAATCCACACATACCTAAAATCATAATCATTATAGAGCAAATTATGGACTCCTTTGAATCTGTATATTTCTCCAAAACTCGGTTGTTATGAGTCTGCACAGAACTGCCAGGACCTAGGATCATTGGAGGCACTCAAATTTTTTTAATCCGGTATCTCTCGACACATTCACGAAAATAGTAATGGTCTCTAAACCTTCCAGCTGCCGACTGGACCCTATTCCAACTAAACTACTGAAAAGCTACTTCCTGTGCTTGGCCCTCCTATGTTGATAATAATAAATGGTTCCTTATCCTCCGGCTGTGTACCAAACTCACTACAATTGGCAGTAATAAAGCCTCTCCTGAAAAAGCCAAACCTTGACCCGGAAAATATATATCGAATCGGCCATTCCGCTCAGACATTTTTGAAAAGCTGTTGCCCCATCATAGTACTGAGACTGCACTCGTGAAGGTGGTAAATTACTTTTTAATGGCGTCAGAACAAGGCTCTGCATCTGTCCTCGTGCTCCTAGACCTTAGTGCCGCTTTTGACACCATCGATCACCACATTCTTTTGGAGAGATTGGAAACCCAAATTTGGTCTACACGGACAAGTTCTTGCCTGGTTTAGATCTTATCTGTCGGAAATATATTAGTTTATCTCTGTGGATGGTTTGGCCTCTGACAAATCAATGGTACGTTTTTTGGTGTTCTTCAAGGTTCCGTTTTAGGACCATTATTGTTCTCGCTAAATATTCTACCTCTTGGTGATGTCATTTGGAAAAACAAATTTCAACACATACTGTAGCTGTACATTTTGATGAAACATGGTGAAGCCCGAAAATGGCCTACCTTGGAAGCCTGTTTCAGACATAAGGAAGTGGATGGCGGCAAATGTTTTACTTTAAACTCAAAACATAGATGCTAGTTTTAGGTCCCAAGAAACAAAGAGATCTTCTGTTTGATCTGACAATTAATCTTGATGGTTGTACAGTCATCTTAAATACAACTGTGAATGACCTTGGTGTTACTCTGGACCCTGATCTCTCTTTTGAAGAACATATCAATAATATTTCAAGGACAGGTTTCTTCCATCTTCATAACATTGTAAAAATCAGAAATGTTTTGTCCAAAAATGATGCAGAAAAGCTAATCCATGCTTTTGTCACTTCTAGATTAAACTACTGCAATGATCTACTCTCCGGCTACCCGGCTAAAGCACTAAATAAACTTCGGTTAGAGCTAAATACGGCTGATAGAATCTTGACTAGAACCAAAAGATTTGATCATATTACTCCAGTGCTAGCCTCTCTATACTGGCTTCCTGTTAAGGCTAGGGCTGATTTCAAGGTTTTACTGCTAACCTATAAAGCATTACATGGACTTGCTCCTACCTATCTCTCCAATTTGATCCTGCTGTACATACCTACACGTACGCTACGGTCACAAGATGCAGGCCTCCTTATTGTCCCTAGAATTTCTAAGCAAACAGCTGGAGGCAGGGCTTTCTCCTATAGAGCTCAATTTTTATGGAATGGTCTGCCTATCCATGTGAGAGACGCAGACTCGGTCTCGAACTTTAAGTCTTTACTGAAGACTCATCTCTTCAGTAGGTCCTATGATTGAGTGTAGTCTGGCCCAGGGGTGCAAAGGTGAACGGCAAGGCACTGGAGTGACGAACCACCCTTGCTGTCTCTGCTTGGCTGGCTCTGGCTTACTAGTGCTCTTCTATGCCCTCCCTAGGGGGGGTGTGTCATGTCGTGCCAGGCTTTTTTTGCTATACTCGACTTGAGTGGGTTGAGTCACTGACGTGATCTTCCTGTCCGGTTTTGCTCCCCCTCGGGCTTGTGCGGTGGAAGAGATCTTTCGTGGGCTATACTCAGCCTTGTCTCAGGGTAGTAAGTTGATGGTCTGTTGATATCCCTCTAGTGGTGAGGGGGCTGTGCTTATATCCTGCCTGGTAGGCCCTATTTCTCCCCCGTCCCCCCCCGTCCCCGTCCCCGTCTCAGCCTCTAGTTTCTATGCTGCAATAGTCTATGTGCCGGTGGGGCTAGGGTCAAGTCTGTCCTATATGGTGAAATTATCCTGTTTTATCTGGTGTCCTGTGTGAACTTAAGTATGCTCTCTCTCTCTCTCACTCACACTCACACTCACACACATGTATATATATATTTGACCCTGCTGGTCATCTATGAACGTTTGAACATCTTGAAAAATGATCTGGCCTTAATGGCCATGTACTCTTATAATCTCCACCAGTCACAGCCAGAAGAGGACTGGCCACCCTCTCAGATCCTGGTTCCTCTCTAGGTTTCTTCCTAGGTCCCTGCCTTTCTAGGGAGTTTTTCCTAGCCACCGTGCTTCTGCATTGCTTACTGTTTGGGTTTTTAGGCTGTGTATCTGTATAAGCACTTTGTGACATCTGCTGATGTAAAAAGGGCTTTATAAATACATTTGATTTGATGTCTCAAGTCTTAATAATCCCCTTAATCTAAACTGATTGGAGTGGATTTAACAAGTGACATCAATAAGGGATCATAGCCTTCACCTGGATTCACCTGGTCAGTCTTTCATGGAAAGAGCATCATGTTTTGTGCACTCATTGTATATCTCACGATAGGATTCAGTCTCTGTGATTGGCTGTTGATCATGCTCTTTTTCCTGTCACTCAGGGGGCTGTGAGCCAATCGCGGAGGCTGTTGCGGACCTGGAGGAGCCACCCCTGCAACAGGAGTCAGCCGCCAAGTTCATGAAGAAGAAACAGCCATCCAAGAAAGTCAAGCCCAAGACTGGTCAGTCATGGGATGGACACACACACACACACACACACACACACACAAACTCAGACCCTGAGTGTGGAAAGCTCATCCTTAGCTTGTGATTCACCATCCTTTAGCTCGTGCTGTGTATGACTGGTCTCATGTCTGCTGGGGTAGTGCTTATGCTGTGTTCAGGTCGTGCTGATGCTGTTCTCATATTAGGCTCACACTGAGCTCAAGCTCTGTTCGATGTCTTTCTCTCTCTCTCTCTTCCATCTGGTTCTTCTCTCCTCCCTTACTCCATCCCTCCCTCCCTAATTGGATGTAATAGCTGGGGAATTGCAATTTTTCTGGTAATTATCAAAGTTGAGATTTTGGGGGGGGCGCTCCAAATAGTTTTTTAATCAAATGAATTAAAGCTGTAGTTGGACTGACTGCTGTAACTAAGGAGGAGGCACAGGGCTTTTTTTCTATCCACCCTCAGAGCGGGACGTTTTTTTCTGTTTTGATTTCCGAACGTAATTTGTCTTGACCTATTGTGTGTGTGTGTGTGTGTGTGTGTCTCTGATAAAAAATCATCAGTCGTAGACAGACAGAAGGGAATTCCGTATTAAATTCCCATGTTGACGAAATAGAGACTTAATTGAATAAATGAATGCAACAGACTGAAAGCTCCTTCTGTAGCTGATGAATGTGAGAGGTATAGAGGGAAGGGACACTGCTACACACACCCATGTTTGTATTTTCTAAGACGAAGTTGGATGGCTTTGAAGAGCACTAAACATGAGTGGTTAGACGTGAGCAGATGGTGTGTGGGTTGTGTCGGCAGTCCATGTGCCTTTTTGTGTGGTTAATCCACCCAGGCGTCGCCGCTAATGAGCTGAGCCCCACTGAGGAGGTGTGGGAGACACAGACAGGCGACGCTTGGGGATCGTTAAGAACACACGCATACACACTACACACTCACATAAACACACGTCCATGAGACACACACATTGCTCCATGAGACACACACACACACTTCCTCTACATAAAGCCCACACACATACTCTGGGCACATGCATTTACATCCATACGCTCGATCACACCCAGATACAATTGAACAACATACATTTTTTCAGACCTCTTAGATCAAATGCCCGTCATGTGCACACAAAAGGGATGCGGTGCAATTAAAAATCCATTCCACAAGCTAATTAAAAGAACCAGAACAAAAACACAGAGGAAAAACAAACAAACAAAAGACGTGCATTTCCCCTGTTAACGAATACCACACAGACCCCCACACAACACACACACACTGAGGTAAGAATATGTGGAGTGGTTACACCATGATTCAGAGTTGTATTGGATAGGCCATGTGCTGGCTTTTCATGTATATGACTTAAGCCTTCCGCATTCTTCGCCTGGCGAACCGAACGAGTGTGCTTGCATACTCCCTTAAAATACCTTCTCTTGAAAAACGAGAAAAAGCAGCAATAGTACTGTTTGTCTATATTGAGACCCCGTAGTCAGTATACACATCCTCAAAATAGTCCGAATTATTCTAAGATAACTCAAGAAACCAGTATTTAATTGACGTTTTTGTCGAGATCTTAGTCACGCAATTTTACATATAACTAAGATGTTTGGTACAGTATTTCTGAAGTGAATTTTTTTGCATGAAAACGATCCGTCTCTCATTGAATGACAACAAACACTTAATTGAAGAATCCCTACTGTTGACCAATCACAGACGAATTGGCGTAGACTTCAGCCACCGACTTCTGTTTGCCTCAAGAAAAAATGTTGTGTGCACAAAGAGCCGAAAACCCCCTTGCCGAAGACCAAAACGATCAAAAACGTAATAAAATGTTCCGAACTGTTTCGGATGGGAAGCATGCGGACGGCTTTACCAAAATAACAGTGGTTCCCTTTCTAGAGTCATTTAGGGAGAGTGGCCCACTGAAGTCACTAATGGTCAGGCTCTATTGAGGACGCCTGTTGTGGTGCAACCCATCTGGCCTCTATGGAGAATCAAATCAAACTTTATTTATTGCATTTAAGATCGCAAAACACTACATTAAAACAATAAATGACAAAAGGGAAAGAAAACAGGAAGCCGTAAAGAGGATGAATAAAATACCATAAGAACACAGAAGATGTGTAAAAAAAATTTGCTTATTAAAGGCCCGGCAAAAAATTTTTTTTATTTTTTTTTATTAACCTCATTGGTGTCTGCCCCTCTTACTTGACAGGGCAAGCTGTTCAATAACTAGAGGGCTTTAATAGGGAACGCTCCGCCCCCCTGCCTTGGTTCTGCATCTAGGTACAAGCAGACAGGCTCCTTGGGAGCAGAGTGCCCTCAATGGGTTGTATGGAACAAGCATGTCTGTCAGCTAACGGGGCAAGGCCATGCAGTGCTTTAAAAGTTAAGAGTAAGATCTTAAAATCAGACCGATCCTTTACAGGCTGCCAGTGTAGAGCAGATAAAACTGGAGTGATGTGTTCATGCCTTGGAGTGTTGGTTAAAATGCAAGCTGCAGTGTTCTGTACAAGTTGTACGCTTTTAATAGTAGAGTCTGAGCAGCTGGAAAGGAGGGTATTACAATAGAAACAAATGCATGGACCAATTTTTCAGCATCTGGTTGAGAGATGAAGTGTCTAATTCTGGAAATGTTCCTGAGATGGAAGGATGCTGTTCTGGATATGCTTTTTATGTGGTTGTCAAAAGTTAGGCTGGGGTCAAAGGTGACACCAAGGTTTTTAACAACCATGTTTGGTGTGATGGGGAAACCATCAATGTTAAGATTAAGTTTGGATACTTTATTTGTGAGTTTCTTGTGGCCAAGTAGCATAATTTCTGTCTTATCAGAGTTTAAAAGCAAGAAGTTGGTTGTCATCCAGTGTTTAACATCTGTGACTGTGACGTATTGTCTGGTTTAACAGATAAATACAACTGAGTGTCATCAGCATAGCAATGAAAGTGCATGTTGTGCTTATGAATGCCATTACCCAGGGGTAGCATGTATACTTCAGGAAACAGCAGAGGGAGCACACCCCTATCCACATCCAAGGGACCACAGTGGAGAAGGTGGAAAACTTCAAGTTCCTCAGCGTACACATAACTGACGATCTGAAATGGTCCACCCACACAGACAGTGTGGTGAAGAAGGCGCAACAGCGCCTCTTCAACCTCAGGAGGCTGAAGACATTTGGCTTGGCACCTAAAACCTCACAAACTTTTACAGATGCGCAATTGAGAGCATCCTGTCGGGCTGTATCACCGTCTGGTACGGCAACTGCACCGCCCGCAACCGCAGGGCTCTCCAGAGGGTGGTGCGGTCTGTCCAACGCATCACCGGGGGCAAACTACCTGCCCTCCAGGACACCTACAGCACCCGATATCACAGGAAGGTCAAAAAGATAATCAATTACAACAACCACCCGAGTCACGGCCTGTTCACCCCGCTATCATCCAGAAGGCGAAGTCAGTACAGGTGCATCAAAGCTGGGACAGAGAGACTGAAAAACAGCTTCTATCTGAAGGCCATCAGACTGTTAAATAGCCATCACTAGCCGGCTTCCTCCCGGTTACGCAACCCTGCACCTTATAGGCTGCTGCCCTATAGACATAGACTTGAAATCACTGGCCACTTTAAAAATTAAACACTAGTCACTTTAATAATGTTTACATATTTTTGCTTTACTCATCTCATATGTATATACTGTATTCTATTCTACTGTATTTTAGTCTATGCCACTCCGACATTGCTCATCCTCATATTTATATATTTCTTAATTCCATTGTTTTACTTTTAGATTTGTGTGTATTGTTGTGAATTGTTAGATACTACTGCACTGTTGGAGCTAGAAACACAAGCATTTCGATACACCCACAATAACATCTGCTAAATATGTGTATGTGACCAATAAAATTTGATTCGAATTTGATTTATAGTGAAAATAAAACTGGTCCAAGCACAGAACCTTGAGGAATGCCAAATTCAACCTTGGAACGTTCCGATGAATTATCACCCAGCTGAACAAATTGATACCGATCTGAAAGGTATAATTTGAGCCAGTTAAGAATCAGTCCGCGTAGACCAACCAAGTCTTCTAACCTCTTAATGAGGATAGCATGATCAATAGTGCCAAAGGCAGCAGCACTTAAATCTAAGAGAACAAGAATAGCGACATGACCACAGTCAGAGGACAGCAGTAGGTCATTTACTACTTTAACTAGTGCCGTCTCAGAGCTGTGAAATGGTCTAAAACCAGATTGGGCTACAGTATTCTGTAGTATCTTATTCAGCTGCTGGGCTACAGTATTCTGTAGTATCTTATTCAGCTGCTGGGCTACAGTATTCTGTAGTATCTTATTCAGCTGCTGGGCTACAGTATTCTGTAGTATCTTATTCAGCTGCTGGGCTACAGTATTCTGTAGTATCTTATTCAGCTGCTGGGCTACAGTATTCTGTAGTATCTTATTCAGCTGCTGGGCTACAGTATTCTGTAGTATCTTATTCAGCTGCTGGGCTACAGTATTCTGTAGTATATTATTCAGCAGCTGGGCTACAGTATTCTGTAGTATCTTATTCAGCAGCTGGGCTACAGTATTCTGTAGTATCTTATTCAGCTGCTGGGCTACAGTATTCTGTAGTATCTTATTCAGCAGCTGGGCTACAGTATTCTGTAGTATCTTATTCAGCTGCTGGGCTACAGTATTCTGTAGTATCTTATTCAGCAGCTGGGCTACAGTATTCTGTAGTATCTTATTCAGCAGCTGGGCTACAGTATTCTGTAGTATCTTATTCAGCAGCTGGGCTACAGTATTCTGTAGTATCTTATTCAGCTGCTGGGCTACAGTATTCTGTAGTATATTATTCAGCAGCTGGGCTACAGTATTCTGTAGTATCTTATTCAGCAGCTGGGCTACAGTATTCTGTAGTATCTTATTCAGCTGCTGGGCTACAGTATTCTGTAGTATCTTATTCAGCTGCTGGGCTACAGTATTCTGTAGTATCTTATTCAGCTGCTGGGCTACAGTATTCTGTAGTATCTTATTCAGCAGCTGGGCTACAGTATTATGTAGTATCTTATTCAGCTGCAGGGCTACAGTATTCTGTAGTATCTTAAAAATGAAGGGGAGGTTTGAGATCGGCCTATAGTTCTTAAGATCATCTGGATCAAGTGTTTTTTGTGTGTGGTTTAATTACAGCCAATTTGAGAGATTCAGGAATTATCCCCGATTGGAGAGATGTGCTTATAATGTTGAGCGTTGGTTTGCCTATTACCTGGAGAAGTTCTTTGACCAGCTTTGTGGGTATGGGGTCAAGTTGGCAGGTGGTAGGCTTGTTGTACATAATAAGTTTAACAATGTCATCATGGTCAGGGGTGTAAAACAGTCCAGAGTAGCTGTGGTCTCCTCATAATTCTGTTGGGTTTGTGGTATATTAGACGTATTAGTTGAGATTTTAGCTCTAATTGTGGGAACTTTGTCATTAAAAAACGTAATCAAATCATTACAGGTGAGGCTAGAGAAATGCTCAGGGCAGGCTGGGGCGTGCTTCTCTGTGAGGCTGGCTAGGGTGCTGAAGAGAAATCTAGGGTTATTTTTGTTATCTATTAATTTAGAGAAGTAGGCCACATGCACAGAGGCTAGGGCTTGCTTGTACTCTGTGAATCTGTGGGATAGGTCAAAGAAGCATTCCTTCACTCAGTCAATCCTGCCTTAGAAGCCTCCTGGACTGGTCCAGACTTATTTAATAAAGAGAGTTCGCTTCGACCCGCATATACTGTACGTTGACTTTTTGAAAAACACATGACCATCTGCATTGATGTTGTTTATAAATGATGCCATACAATACTTTTATTTATAATTGTATTTATTTATTGGCCCTCCACCCCCCCCACCCCCCCGGAAATAATCCCTAATTAGATTTGTTTGTAATGGAAATCAGAGGAGGAACTGTGTGGTTTGGGTCTTAAAAGAGAGCGAGAGAGAGGGCGCTCTGTCCAGGCATGTCCCTCTTACAACCAAACCACCGCCCATCAGGGAGTGAGAGAGAGGTGGAAAGAGAAGGACATACAAACCAATGTACATATATGAACTCAAAGAGAGAATTTCCAGAATGGTGGGGGCACACAGCACACAGGCGAAAGCAGAAGAAAGGGGCTAAAGAAAGAAATCAACTTCCACCTCTATACCTCCCTCCTTCATCACTGTAGACAAACCACACACACCTTCTACTACCTGTGGCAGACTTAAAAGTAATTAGGCTCCAACTAACCCCCCTGTTAGGGTGCATGGGAGCCAGGAAGCACCTCTAGTACAGTTGAAAGGCTTCAAAAGGTGTCTTGGATAGAACTGTGCCGCTGCTCACTCCTTCTCTTCTCTAGCGGCCTGGTTGAAAGAGAGATGAAAGGGAGAGTGTCTCCTCTCTTCTTTCCTCCTAACCCTCCTCGGCCCACCTGGGATCACAGGGCGCCACCTATACCAGACACACACACACACACAATTTAGAGACAGAGAGGCATTGGGCCCCCTGTTCAATCAAAACTGCTAACAGAGTGTATGGTAGCTGAGACACCAATACATTAAAAGAGGAATTATGCTAACTTGTGTTCCTGGAAGACTGGGTTAATTTCAATGATCAGTCCCTGTCTACAGTGACATGTCACCAACATGCCCTCTCAACTTTCACTGAAGCAATACTTTATTGAACAGTACTCTGTCACAGTGGATCACTGAAAGACTCTCTCCCTCCCTTTATTTCCTTGTTCCCTCCATCATGGCCTGGAGGAGACGAGGAGGAGTGGAGGAGGGCGTTGTGTTTATAAGGTCAGCTCCTCTGATGGCTCAGCCCAAACAGCCGAAAGCCAATTACCCCCCTGAGTCAGTCTCCGGTCAACAGCCACACAATACAGCTATTATCCATTAGCCATTAGCATGCTCCCATTCTCATGCCTATACTGCTGCCTCAGACCTCACCATTCAATTACCTTACTGTCATCTAGAAGCTGCCAGCTACCGCAAATACAGGGCCACAAGGTTTGTTCCATTAGCCCCATATTATTAGCTTTTTGCTGACATGTTACACTCCTATTACTCAGAAGCAGAAGCAGTGATTGCTATTTGATATCAGTCTTCTATGACCAGACATTGACTGTTATCCTCATACTGCAAGCCCTGTAACAGTTTTGCTCATCCCCTCACTGTGTCTCCAGGGCTGTGGCCAAAGTATATGACCCATGGCTCACTGCTCAGCATGGGGGGGCCAAAAGCTTGTGCAGACAGTTTTCTGGATGGGGGGGTTGGGTCTGTTTTATGTATGTGTTTTTGTTAATGGGGGCTGAGTAGGGAATAGAGAGGCCTTCGATGCCAGACGCCCACGTCAGACACACACAAACACACCTTTGCATCTGTGAAGACACTTAGAGATAGTGTGTGTTTTGTCCAAGTGTAAGTGTGTTTATGGTAAGTGTGAGCATGTGTAAACTCAGGAGCAGCATCGCCTGGGTAGTGGGGCTCAGAGAGCTAGCCCAGGGGCTGCTGGAAGCATCCACACTTTGGGATAGAAGAGGATACCAACTTTATCATGGTGTCTGTCTGTCTGTCTCTCTGTCCGTCTGTCTGTCTGCGTCCACAACCACTAGACTGTAACACCCATAGCACTATGTCATCTGTATGTCAGAATATTCGTCGTCAGATGATGTTTGTGATTGTACAACCATCTGTACGGTCTTTAAATTGTGTAAGCCTTTAACCATCCGTTTATGAAGTACAGGAGGATGTAACCAATAGATCATGTTTTAGGCAGCAGTGAGCTACTGCTAGAGTAGATGTGTTAGCAACTCCATATCAATGCTGCCGCTTTCCATGTGTTTAACACAGCTTCGCTCTGTGATATTTTTGAACTCTTGGCTGGCTCAGGCTCCATTGATTGGGAGTGAATGTGATGCCTGGTGTTGTAATGTGTCTGTAATGTTTCCCTAATGTTTCTGTCCTGCTTTATTTAATGGGTTATTTTTAGCGCCATGCGGCTAATGCTAATGATGATTTGTGCTAACGCTGGAGATGATGACAGTGCTCCAGACATGCTGTCAGGCAGGCCAGCTAGCAGATTGGGTTGCACTGATATAGAGGGTGAGAGATGTTGTCGGCTTGCTGGGAGAATGTCAGGAGATTTTGTGGACGTCGGGAGACTTTTGGGACCACCACAAGACTTCTGTGAGACTGCAGTGAAAATGTTGAGAGTTTTTGAGACCGTTGTGCGAATGGTGTGAAACTTTTTTTTTTTTTTACGCAGGACTATTGTGAGACTTTTGAGAAATTACATTGCGAATAGTGCAGGAAGTTTCTACTAATGTAGCACTGGGGCGTTTTAGACCGTTGAGAGACTGTATTGAGAATGTTGTGACTTTGTTCAAGACCTGTTGTGAGACCTGTTGTCATGAAAATGTTATCGATGCGCCTCAAACCATAGATGGTGATGTCATCCCACTCATCTCCCACCCACAAATCATTTTTATCTATCAGCCAATCAAGACCCTGACTCTTAATTTGATCCCCCTTTTGCAGGATAACTTTATTGCAATGCAGGAAATATAAAAACTTGTAGTGTATTTGAGATTTTAAAAGGCTTCTGAAGTCTAATTTTCAGACTTCAGAAGCCCCCCCAAAAAAGTCCATTAATTATAATCCACATAATAATTCATATTTCCTGTTGCTGCAGGATTCTTTTCCTGCTGTAGCACACTGGCTCAAATGTAAGATCCTACATCTGTAAATAGTCCACATAGCAAGAAATTAAGTGGCTGAATCGTAGGCTCTTACATTTTACCTAACAATCAACCAATCAAATCTCAGATTCCATCAGTTGCCCAATCACAGGCCCTTCTCTGGCCCTTCCTTCTCACATTGTTTTTTCAGCTGGTTTTCTGATTTGTCCTCTCTTTTTTTGTTTCAAAACTTTCCGAGTTTAAGCCCATGCTGTTCTCTCCCCCTCTATCAGAGCAAATCGGCACATCTATCCCATTTTGTACACACATCCCATTAAAATCCCATTAACTCCAGTATTCCCGGGAACGCAGAGAGAGAGAGCGAGCGGGGAGAGACCAGGAGCTGTGGTAACCATGATAACCATCAGCAGCCATTCCCACAGAGGTGGAAACACAGATGTGCCTCTTATTTCCCCGAATCCCGGTCGGCTAGCTAGCATGTGGGAAGGAGATGGTGTTTGTCCTGGAGTATCTGTTTGAGCTGTAGCTGTAGGGAATCTCCTTGAATGAATGAATGAATGAATGAATGAATGAGCTTCCTTTGGGAATGTTTGGTTCGGATGGAGGGTTTCCAGTCTGCGAAACTGGATTTCCGACTTCAGAAATTAACACTTCCAGTGCCGGGCAGCATATACATTCAATAGGATCCAAAAGGTAATTAGGTTCAGCCATTCGACTGAAGAATGTTGTACTGCTGTAAGGGGTTGTGTTGAGGATACCTGTTGTTAAAAGTGAGTCCCAGTGTGAGTCTACACACTCGCATGTGTGTGCACACTATTTCTCTCTCACACACAGACACACATACACTCGTACACACACACACACACACACACACACACACTTACCCACTCTGGGGTCCCATGTGCAGAGTATCCCTTTTCTAAATAAAACAAGCTTGCGGGGAAGTAGGCCCTAGACAGAGGCAGGGGCGTGAGTTTGCTCTGTAATAAAAGCTGCTTTCGTTTGACAAGTTGTGCTTTTAACAAGAGACCTTTAATTTTTGCGAGAAGGAAGCAATGAATTGTAAAGTATACTTTTCCAGAGCTGGGCCGTTAAGTGTGCCGTGTACACCATTGCTCACGGGAACGGCCCCGGCAATGGTTAACACATGTTATTTCTTTCTCCGGTCTCTTCAAGTTTCTCTCTCTTTTGTCTCTCCCTTCACTCTCTCTCTATTTCTCTCTAGAACCAGACCCTTGTGTAGTCTCTCTAGTTTCAGTCTTCCTATATCTCTCTGTCAATATGTCCTTCTTTCACCATTCATTCTAAATTCTAAACCTCTCTTTCCAGCTCTCTTTTCTCTAAAAGCCCCTTTCCATCTGACGTAACAACAACGTGTGTGTGTGTGTGAGATGAGCAACATCAGTCTGGCCATCCTGGTTTAGGAGAGGAGACGTGTCAATTTGTACAGGGGGGCAGAGAGCAGGTCAGGGGTGAGGGGTTAGGTGGGGGGTAATCATCAGCTGTCACTTGCTATAAGCTGAGACATGAATATTGGAGGGGATGGGGGTAGGGGAAGTTTGGGAGCGTGCACGGGGGGGTGGGGTCGGTAGCCACTGAGCCGAGACTGTGAACACATGCCTCAGCAGACACACACACACACACACACACACACATACACATACACACACACCCCGCTGGTCCAATATCCTCAACACCCCAACGAGCCCCCAAAGCCTCACCAGCAACCTCCTTATAGCCCCTGGTGCCTTGGCCAAGGCCTATGTGTTGACATTGAGGTTTGTTTAGGACCAGGGGAGGGAGGAGGTAAAGGAGAGAGGGGATGAAGGGAGGGAACAGAGGAGTAGAAAGAAGTAATGGAGGAAAAGAGCGAGGGTCCAAAGCAGAATGCCAGTCCAGATGTGGAGAGTGTGGTTTTACAGTACGACCCCATTGCCATGGGGACTCAATAAGGTCAAAGTTCATGGAGTAAAAAGCTGAGTGTTGAAAATATCAGCCTTTGTTTGGACCGCTAACTCTCTCTTCTTTTCTGTCTCTCTATCTCTCTGTGCCCATGTCTTTCTTTCCCTCTGTCTCCCTCGCACACTTTCTCCCCCTCATCTTCCCCAATTTCCCCTGCACTTTCCCTCATTCTTCCCCCTTAGCTCCTCTCTCCCTCCCCTTCCTCTCTCTTCTCAGAGCTGTCCTTGAGTGTGATCACAGTGGACATGATTACTTTCCTTAATTAGTCCTGTAGAGGGTGGGCTATGCTCCATGGCAAATATTGAGCCATGGAAATGAGAGCCATTTCCAGGTACACGTACATACACACTACATAAACTCCGACCCAACACGCATACACACACAAGTACACACACGTACCAAGCCAGAGCCGTGTGGATGGCGTGCCCTGTCGCCACATTTCTTTAATTGCATTAATTAATTAGATCTGACGAGCACCAACTGTGCAAACCAAAGAGGAAACCCAAGAGTGACGCAGGGAGAACGTTGAGGAAACGCTGGCAGGAAAACACTGGGGAGGTTCCCTTCTCTCTCTGTGGCCGGCTGCCATGGGCCAGTGTCTGGGACAGAGGGCACTGTGAGAAGCTGCAGGGTCACACACCCATACACACACACACACACACACACACACACACACACACACACACACTGCCTCATGCATGTTCTTACCAAAGCTTTCTTTACATGCTCTCTTGTGCAAACCTGGCCCAGTCTCTTACGCTGAAACTGATGCCACACAACGATTACTTACTCACTTCAATGACCTTTGTAAGACACACACACACACACACACACACACACACACACACACACACACACACACACACACACACACACACACACTAGCTACTGACTCATGGAGACTTTGTGGTATGTACACAGACACACACACACACACACACACACCCACTAGCTACTGACTCATGGATACTTTGTGGTATGTACACAGACACACACACACACACACACACACACACACACACACACACACACACACACACACACACTATTTACTGACTCATGGAGACTTTGTGGTATGTACACAGACACACACACATATACTGAGATCAGGGTTATTATCCGTGCTGGTAGAGGTGGGTAAGGGTTGAGTGTAGCGTAGTGTGCTGTGTCCACTCTGTCCCCTCTACAATCACTTCCTGTGTGTTGAAGCCTGGCCGTCTTTTGTTCTGTCTAAATCCCTCTTCCTGCCCCGTCCTGATCCTGCCTGCCCACCCCAGCACTACTGGAGGACAGGTCAGCACATCTCACCGTGTGTGTGTGTGTGTGTGTGTGTGTGTGTGTGTGTGTGTCTCACACTGGCACACACGTCCAACACATGGACAATGTCAAGCTGATAAGTATGAGCTCATCTCTCTGAACAAGAGTCACTCTCTCTCTCTCTACACTCACACACACACTGCTATTTTTCCATAGTTAGTGATGAGGGGAGTTATGTGCAGATGTTTATAGCAATGTGTGTCTGTCTGGGGTGTGTGTGTGTGACACTGTCTCGGGGAATGAAAGGAGGTTTCTTGGAAGCACTTGGTCTGGGTTACCCTGTGGGTGGAGTAATATGGCTGTGTTGAGTGTTTTTGTGTGTCTGTGCGTGTGTAGGTTGTAGTGTTTCTATAAACAAGTACACACACTTGTACACTTGCCTGTTCGATTCCCTCATGAGCCACTTCAGCGCTACAAATGTGCTCCCCCCCCCCCCTAATTAGTACATCTCATCTCAGTGGGGTTTTATATACGGTCGTAAATCAACAGAGACATGGATTAAAGCAGCCACCCAGTTCTAACCACTGGAATGCTATCTTGTGTTATCTGCTGTCTGAACTGTCTGGTGTTCATGTCCATAGGTGTTATGCAAGTATGTCAATACTGTGGATGTAGCCTACAGCACTGTTTCCCTCCTCCAGTACCCCCAACAGCACACATTTTTGTTGTTGCCCTGGACAAACTCACCTGATTCAACTCATTGAGTATGTTTACATGCACACTAATAATTTGTTTTTAAACTGATTATGGCAGTAGGCAGATTATGCAGTAGTCATGTAAACACCTAACTCTGCTTATCAAAATGGAAGTAAGCATACGCTGATTAAAACACCTGGTTTTCTGAGCAATCTTTCAAGTTATTAGGACATGTGAACACCTTAATCAGCATTTCAGCTGTGTATTTGATCTGCGGAAGTGCTAGCAGCAGCCGAGCGAGCCTCCCTCTTTAGCGCGACTGAAGTGTGTTCGGAACAACTGAATGTACAGTATGCGTCTTAGAAGTAGTTTTCACATACAAACTTAATATGTCCGAACTCCGACTCAAATATGCTTCCCAAAAATAACTTGTTGCCTGATTTCAGATGTGTCCCTGTAAACAGGATTTTTAGGAAAATTGTTGTTCTTGCAAAGCATGTAAACGTTTTAAACAAACTATTATATTAATCTGACTATCCACAATAATCGCATTATTGTATGCAAGTAACCGCACTTATTGAGGGCTTGATGATTAGTTGACAATTTGAATCAGGTGTGTTTTTCTGGGGCTACAACTAAAATGAGTGCTGTTGGGGAACTGGAGGACTGGAACCACTGTGTATTATATGTGTGCTTGTGGTTTTATGTATTTATTCAGTTTGTTGATTTGATAGAGACAGATTCAACCTATCACCCATTGACATATTGAATCATCAACAGTCAGGTACATTGCATCTGCTTTTAATGCTAATTCACAGCATCAGCCCCTAGATGGAATTTACAGAAATATTCTCTAAAAGGAGAGTTGATGTTTCTGTAACATCAGAGGATGTTGACATTGAACAGTCCCTGGCTATGTGGTTGTGACCCAGCCAGTCCGTGTGATGTGGGATGAATGAAAGGGTTAACTGGAGAGGCAGTGGAGCCAGGGAGATTGACCCCAGGGTGACCTTTCTGGGAACTTGTGGTTTAACCCTCCACTACTGCTCATCGAGAGAGAGGCCAATTCTGATATTTTCCCCAATTATAGGCAAAATAGCTGATCTGATTGGTCAAAGGACCAATTTGTGAATAAATGCAGCCAGAGAGACCCAACCTTACTTACCAGACTGGCCTTCTCCAACTTTCAACATTGTATTTCAAAGAGAGACCTGAACTATCCACTGTTGATATAGATGCCCATTGGCCATAGAGGATAAATGTGACCATCTCATTGGCTGATGTGTGGCTCTCATTTTTTATATGTAAACCCATCAGCGCTTTTCAGACTGCAGACAGAACCCTGCCCCTGGTTTCCCCTGGCAACAGCAGAGGGTCAGACTGAGGACATGTGCGTTTTTCCTTCCATGCATATTTCTCATCTGATAAGTGCAGCCGGAATACCACACTGTGATTTATGGGTCACTCGGATAGTGTGTGTGTTAGAGATATGAACTTGGTTGTGTGTGTGTGTGTGGGTGGGGGGGGGGTTGGATTTGCGTGTCTGAGAATTTGTGTGTGTGTCTCCCGTCAACCCTATGTAAAGTTGACCTTCTGTGTCCTTTCTAGGCAGAGTGGACGTGTGGTCCCCCAGAGCCTAGAGGCCTGCTTCCTCCTCGAACTAGACCTGACTGACTGACTGGCTGACTGACTGACTGGCTGAGACCTCTTAGCACTTCCTCTGCTCTCTCTCTCTCTCTCTCTCTCTCTCTCTCTCTCTCTCTCTCTCTCTCTCTCTCTCTCTCTCTCTCTCTCTCTCTCTCTCTCTCTCTCTCTCTCTCTCTCTCTCTCTCTCTCTCTCTCTCTCTCTCTCTCTCTCTCTCTCTCTGTCTCTGTCTCTCTCTCTCTCTGTCTCTCTGTCTCTCTGTCTCTCTGTCTCTGTCTCTCTTTCTCTCTCAGCCCTGTTCTTCTTTTTCTCTCTTTCTCCACACTCCTTCATCTATCATCCACACTGTCATTCATCCGTCATAGCTCAACACCTATACTGGTGGATCTACCCCTCTCTATCCTTCTGTACATGAGCCTGACCCTTCCCCTCTCTCTCAGCCCTCTGTAGTGGGACGGCCTGAGGCAGCCTGACAGGGGAGAGACCAGGGGGTTTCAGGGGGGTGCCCCAGGTCACTGCCCCCAATGTCGGACCTCCATCATGGAGCTCAGGGGTTAGGTGACTGGGAAGCCTATGGATGGTTGGGAAGGTGTGTGTGTGTCTGTGCGTATGACCTCAGCACCATGCTATGGGCAGTGTGACAGTGAGTTGTAGCGACATCTGTTCCCTACTAGGACCCCAGTAGGCCAGCGCTAGAGGCAGAGCCAGCCCTGTTGTGTGTGTACATGTTACAGAGAGGGCTTACAGGGCAGTTTATACCCCCTGAGCCAATCAGATCATCTTAAATCAACACACAGCTAAAGCCCCACAGCTGCCATGGCAAACACAAACAGTCAAGTGCCCTTGACCTCAGTCAAACGCGCACACACACATATACAGTACCAGTCAAAAGTTTGGACACACCTACTCATTTTTCTTTATTTTTTTTATTTTCTACATTGTAGAACAATAGTGAAGACATCAAAACTATTAAATAACACACATGGAATCATGTAGTAACCAAAAATGTGTTAAACAAATCAAGATTGAGATTTTTCAAAGGAGCCAACCTTTGCCTTGATGACAGCTTTGCACACTCTTGGCATTCTCTCAACCAGCTTCATGAGGTAGTCACCTGGAATGCATTTCAATTAACAGATGTGTCTTGTTAAATTGTGGAATTTCTTTCCTTCTTAATGCGTTTGAGCCAATCAGTTGTGTTGTGGGGGTGGTATACAGAAGATAGTCCTATTTGGTAAAAGACCAAGTCCATATTATGGCAAGAACAGCTCAAATAAGTAAAGAGAAACGACAGTACATCATTACTTTAAGACATGAAGGTCAGTCAAAACTGAACATTTCAAGAACTTTGAACGTTTCTTCAAGTGCACCGCAAAAACCATCAACCGCTATGATGAAACTGGCTCTCATGAGGATCGCCACAGGACAGGAAGACCCAGAATTACCTCTGCTGGTATGTTACTTGAACCTCAGAAATCGGCAATTAACTGCACCTCAGATTGCAGCCCAAATAAATGCTTTACAGAGTTCAAGTAACATACACATCTCAACATCAACTGTTCAGAGGAGACTGCGTGAATCAGGCCTTCAAGGTCGAATTGCTGCAAAGAAACCACTACAAAGGACACCAATAAGAAGAAGAGACTTGCTTGGGCCAAGAAACACGAGCAATGGACATTAGACCAGTGGAAATCTGTCCTTTGGTCTGATGAGTCCAAATTTGAGATTTTTGGTTCCAACCACCGTGTCTTTGTGAGACGCCAGGGTTGTGGGTTCGTTTCCCACAGGGGGCCAGTATGAAAAATGTATGCACTCACTAACTGTAAGTCGCTCTGGATAAGAGCGTCTGCTAAATGACTAAAATGTAAAATGTAGATGAACGGATGATCTCCGCATGTGTGGTTCTCACCGTGAAGCATGGAGGAGGAGGTGTGGGGGTGCTTTGCTGGTGACACTGTCTGTTATTAATTCAAGGCACACTTAACCAGCATGGCTACCACAGCATTCTGTAGCGATACGCCATCCCATCTGGTTTGCGCTTGGTGGGTCTATCATTCGTTTTTCAACAGGACATTGACCCAAAACACACCTACAGGCTGTGTAAGGGCTATTTGACCAAGAAGGAGAGTGATGGAGTGCAGCATCAGATGACCTGGCCTCCACAATCACCTGACCTCAACCCAATAGAGATGGTTTGGAATGAGTTGGACCGCAGAGTGAAGGAAAAGCAGCCAACAAGTGCTCAGCATATGTGGGAACTCCTTCAAGACTGTTGGAAAAGCATTCCTCATGAAGCTGGTTGAGAGAATACCAAGAGTGTGCAAAGCTGTCAAGGCAAAGGGTCGACTTTGAAGAATCTCAAATATAATATATATATATTTTGATTTGTTAAAACACTTTTTTTGCTTGCTACATAATTCCATATGTGTTATTTCATAGTTTTGATGTCTTCACTATTATTCTATAATGTAGACAATAGTAAAAATAAAGAAAAGCTCTTGAATGAGTAGGTGTGTCCAAACTTTTGACTGGGGAAGGGTACCAAAACATTTCTGCAGCATTGAAGGTCCCCAAGAACACGGTGGCCTCCATCATTCTTAAATGGAAGAAGTTTGGAACCACCAAGACTCTTCCTAGAGCTGGCCGCCCGGCCAAACTGAGCAATCGGTGGAGAAGGGCCTTGGTCAGGGAGGTGACCAAGAAACCAATGGTCACTCTGACAGAGCTCCAGAGTTCCTCTGTGGAGATGGGGGAACCTTCCAGATGGACAACCATCTCTGCAGCACTCCACCAATCAGGCCTTTATGGTAGAGTGGCCAGACGGAAGCCAGTCCTCAGTAAAAGGCACATCACAGCCCGCTTGGAGTTTGCCAAAAGGCACCTAAAGGACTCAGACCATGAGAAACAAGATTCTCTCGTCTGATGAAACCACGATTGAACTCTTTGACCTGAATGCCAAGCGTCACGTCTGGAGGAAACCTGGCACCATCCCTACGGTGAAGCATGGTGGTGGCAGCATCATGCTGTGGGGATGATTTTCAGCGGCAGGGACTGGGAGACTAGTCAGGATCGAGAGAAAGATGAACGGTGCAAAGTACAGAGAGATCCTTGATGAAAACCTGTTCCAGAGTGCTCAGGAGCACAGACTGGGGCTAAGGTTCACCTTCCAACAGGACAATGACCCTAAGTACACGGCCAAGACAACACAGGAGTGGCTTCGGGACAAGTCTCGGAATGTTCTTGAGTGGCCGAGCCAGTGCCTGGACTTGAACCAGATCTAACATCTCTGGAGAGACCTGAAAATAGCTGTGCAGCGACGCTCCCCATCCAACCTGACAGAGCTTGAGAGGATCTGCAGAGAAGAATGGGAGAAACTCCCAAAATACAGCTGTGCCAAGCTTGTAGCGTCATACCCAAGAAGACTTGAGGCTGTAATCGCTGCCAAAGGTGCTTCCACAAAGTACTGAGTAAAGTGTCTGAAAAGGTATGTAAATATAACATTTCTGTTTTTAATTGTTATAAATTTGCTACAATTTATAAAAACCTGTTTTTGCTTTGTATTTTTGGGGTATTGTGTGTAGATTGATGTAGGGGAAAAAAAACAATTTAATCAATTTTAGAATAAGGCTGGAACGTAACAAAATCTGGAAAAAGTAAAGGGTTCTGAATACTTTCCGAATGCACTGTATACACGCAAGACACGCACACGCCCTGGCCTCACTCCTACACTATGCTGCTGCAACTCCCTGAAAGTTTTGACATCAAATATTCAGACGATAAAAATGTTCCTTCAAAATGTTAATGTAATTTCCACGCTACACTAACATGACTCACTGCACTGAATTACTGAAAATCTTGAATACATTTTTTAAAAATTATTTAGACAATAAATGATGGATTACCTATTCCCTTATTTTGAAATATCTACTGCCTTTTCGTCCAACTTGGCCTTTAGACCAGTGCTCCATAAACCCTGATCTAGGAACAGCTTTCCTAATCCCAATGCTAATGTCCACCACTGGAGGCTGAGGCTTAACATAGATCTCAGGCCAGTCCTTAGGAGTGACTGTGTTATTTAGTGAACAGGTCAGGGAGGGGTGCGAGGTGTTGACAGGTGGAGAGGCCGCAGGAGAACTAATTATGTTTATTTGTTGGTTTTGAACTGGAGAGGGAGCTATAAAACTGTAAATCACACACATACACACACACACACATACACACTGGACGAGTTGAAGCGTAAGAGAGACAGCAGGTTTCCACAAGCTCTCTGTGTACACTGAGCCAAGTGTAACATGTGCACCGCAGTCGACAGAGAGAGAGAGAGGGGGGAGAAAAGGGGAGGAGAGAGGGGGGGGAGAAAAGGGGAGGAGAGAGAGAGAGGATGAGAGGGAATGAGGAAGACAAGGTGAGTAAGGAAGAGCAAGAGAGAGAGAGGGAAAAAGATTAAAGGAGTGAGAAAGTGAGGAGGAGAGTGAGTAAGGGAGAGAGCACAACAGTTTGAGAGAAAGAGCGAGTGATGGAAACAGAGGAAGAGAGAGGAGGAGGGAGGGGGGGTCAAAAGAAGAAAAAATACACGAGTGAAAAGGAGAAAAGCTGGTGAGTCCTCCTTGCCTTGATAATAAATTGTTCACGGTCCGTGGCATTTCAAAATGTTAGGTTCTCCCCGCTATAAAAAGTCATCAGTTTGGTCTAAATCACCCTTCCCTAACTGTCAGAAGGACAAGGACCGTGAACGAGGAAAAGAACAAGTGAAAAACACAAGAAGAAAATGAGAATGAAGTGTTTAATCTGGTCATGGTCACAACAAACCAGCGCCAAGCTGGAGAGAACCCAGCGTGGTTATTCGATATGTCTTCCATATCAGAGGAAATGGATCATAAACCCAATAGGAGTTATTTATGGAGCAGAACATGCAGGATACTGCTGTGGTTCAGGAGAAAACGATGTGGTGTTTTTTTCCTATCGTGAATCAAGCTTTGTCTCAAAATCCTGTGTTTGGAACTTGCCGTGACCTTACCAAATCCAATTTTTCTTATCCCATTGTCAGTTCTAACCATTGCCAGTAGATTAATACATATTGGTCTAGATTTAAACCAAAGGGATTCAATTGGTTTCAAATATTTTGGTGCAGGCAGCCCCAGTTATCCATTCTGCCCTAACCTAGTACCAAAGCTAGGAGAAACGCCTGCAATGATACCCAGAATCTCACTGGACCCAGAACCAGGACTATTGGATCAGCTGTGCCCAAATAAAGTATCTCCCACTAGTAACCACACACACACACACACGGTGAGCCTCACTGCCAATCAGACACTCAACCCTTAGCTCTGCGGCAGTCTTTTATTCGTTACTGTCTGTCGTTATGAGGGCCGTGGTGTACTTGGAAGACACAGGGGTACTAAATAGGCTATGTGTCACTCAGGGACAGGCTTTTGGGCTAGGCTCTGGCCTGTGGGCCTCTAGGCTTTGGGCTATAGGATGGCTGTTGGAGTCAGAAGCTCATAAAGTGGGCCTCTGCTGGGTTGGGCTGTACTGTGCTTTGCTCCCTCTCCAGCTCTCCCTGCAGGTTAGGTTGGGAGGGTGGAAGGGGGGGTTTCGGGGGCTTGTTGGCTGTTTACGGATGTAACCAAGGGCAGCCGTAGTGGAGGAGATGTCTCTGGTCCCTAAATAATGTATTGAACTCCCTCCTACTGTGGAGTTTTTAATTAGTGCTAAAGTAGGTACAGTGGGGGAAAAAAGTATTTAGTCAGCCACCAATTGTGCAAGTTCTCCCACTTAAAAAGATGAGAGAGGCCTGTAATTTTCATCATAGGTACACGTCAACTATGACAGACAAAATGAAAAAAAAAAAATATGAAAATCACATTGTATGATTTTTAATGAATTTATTTGCAAATTATGGTGGAAAATAAGTATTTGGTCCATAACAAAAGTTTCTCAATAGTTTGTTATATACCCTTTGTTGGCAATGATACAGGTCAAACGTTTTCTGTAAGTCTTCACAAGGTTTTCACACACTGTTGCTGGTATTTTGGCCCATTCCTCCATGCAGATCTCCTCTAGAGCAGTGATGTTTTGGGGCTGTCGCTGGGCAACACGGACTTTCAACTCCCTTCAAAGATTTTCTATGGGGTTGAGATCTGGAGACTGGCTAGGCCACTCCAGGACCTTGAAATGCTTCTTACGAAGCCACTCCTTCATTGCCCGGGCGGTGTGTTTGGGATCATTGTCATGCTGAAAGACCCAGCCACGTTTCATCTTCAATGCCCTTGCTGATGGAAGGAGGTTTTCACTCAAAATCTCACGATACATGGCCCCATTCATTCTTTCCTTTACACGGATCAGTCGTCCTGGTCCTGGTCCCTTTGCAGAAAAACAGCCCCAAAGCATGATGTTTCCACCCCCATGCTTCACAGTATGTATGGTGTTCTTTGGATGCAACTCAGCATTCTTTGTCCTCCAAACACGACGAGTTGAGTTTTTACCAAAAAGTTACATTTTGGTTTCATCTGACCATATGACATTCTCCCAATCCTCTTCTGGATCATCCAAATGCACTCTAGCAAACTTCAGACGGGCCTGGACATGTACTGGCTTAAGCAGGGGGACACGTCTGGCACTGCAGGATTTGAGTCCCTGGCGGCGTAGTGTGTTACTGATGGTAGGCTTTGTTACTTTGGTCCCAGCTCTCTGCAGGTCATTCACTAGGTCCCCCTGTGTGGTTCTGGGATTTTTGCTCACCGTTCTTGTGATCATTTTGACCCCACGGGGTGAGATCTTGCGTGGAGCCCCAGATCGAGGGAGATTATCAGTGGTCTTGTATGTCTTCCATTTCCTAATAATTGCTCCCACAGTTGATTTCTTCAAACCAAGCTGCTTACCTATTGCAGATTCAGTCTTCCCAGCCTGGTGCAGGTCTACAATTTTGTTTCTGGTGTCCTTTGACAGCTCTTTGGTCTTGGCCATAGTGGAGTTTGGAGTGTGACTGTTTGAGGTTGTGGACAGGTGTCTTTTATACTGATAACAAGTTCAAACAGGTGCCATTAATACAGGTAACGAGTGGAGGACAGAGGAGCCTCTTAAAGAAGAAGTTACAGGTCTGTGAGAGCCAGAAATCTTGCTTGTTTGTAGGTGACCAAATACTTATTTTCCACCATAATTTGCAAATAAATTCATTAAAAATCCTACAATGTGATTTTCTGGGGAAAAAAATCTCAATTTGTCTGTCATAGTTGACGTGTACCTATGATGAAAATTACAGGCCTCTCTCATCTTTTTAAGTGGGAGAACTTGCACAATTGGTGGTTGACTAAATACTTTTTTCCCCCACTGTAAGTAGGCTTCTCTCTCTCTCCCACTATCTCTTTCTCTCTGTGTGTGTGTGTGTGTGTGTGTGTGTGTGTGTGTGTGTGTGTGTGTGTGAATCTGTGTGATTTATTTGCGCTCTCCTGCTTGTGTTGATAGCGGTAACGCGGAGGCAGGTTTCCCACCCTGGCAGCCAGCATCCCTACTGTGACCAGCTCATAGCCCCTAACACTGCACACACACACCCTGCAGCGACACTGATTAAAGTGGCAAAGACCCTGCCAAGGGAGTTGTTTGGGGTTCTGTGTGTGCGTTTTGAGTTTGGTGTGTGTGCACATGTAGTTGACTATAAGTTCTGCAATATTGCTCTTATCATTGGTGTGAAAGGGTTTCAAACGGCAGACAGTTATGCAACTGTTAGTGGAAGTGTCCGCCCCCCCCACACTCTCTCTCCTCTACCCTCTCTTTCCTCTACACTCTCTACCCTCTCATTCTCTGCAACCAATGCACGACCACTCTCTCCATTCTCCAAACTCACTATTTCTCCTCATACTCTCTGTGTTGACTTTGTCCCCACCTTCACACAGATCCCTCCACCTTTCCTCTGCTGTGTTGTTGTTAGCAGGTAATGGGATCTCTTCCCTGGAGGTCTGGGAGCGACGGTGGGACCTCCCGTTCGTTAGCAGCAACGTTGATTTTTCACCACAATCTAATTAATCACTTAATGAATCCCAGGTTTCCGCACTGTATATGTTGGAGGGAGGGAGAGGGGAGGGGAGGAGGGAGAGGGAGGCAGAGAGAGAGATGGGGGAGGCAGGGAGAGAAAGGGAGGGAGGCAGAGAGGGAGAGAGACAGAGCGAGAGAAGGGCTCTGTGAGAAAGAGAGAATTTATGCTCATGTATAGAAACTGATAGAGGGACTTAGAGAAGGCAAAGTGTAGACTCTACTTGAGGGATGTCATTTTGTACTCTTTTAACATTGCAACCTTAAAACAGGTAGAGTGATATTGAGAGATGGAAGCATAGACAGACAGAAAGACAGAATGTGAAGAGACAGTGAGAGATAAAGAGAGGGTGGGAGAGAGCAACCCACATAGTGTGTGAGACAGACAGACAGACGCAGACAGACAGACGCAGACAGACAGACGCAGACAGACAGACGCAGACAGACAGACGCAGACAGGCAGACAGGCAGACAGGCAGACAGACAGACAGACAGACAGACAGACAGACAGACAGACAGACAGACAGACAGACAGACAGACAGACAGACAGCACAGTATGTCTGAAGGTGTGTGGGGTTAAGCTGCTCTCTTCAGACAGTGAGCTCCTATGACAGGTGTCAGTGCATAAATGAAAGACCTCTACTGTAGTATGAGCTCATCCAACCTGCCTTCTTACCCCCCCTCTCCTCTCCTCCCACAAGTCTGTATAGAGTCAGATCCATAAATAACCTTAATAACCTCCCCCCAACACACTCTCACGCAGTGGTGGAAAAGTACCGAATTGTCAAATGATTTGGTTTTAAATATACTTAAGTATCAAAAGTAAATGGAATTGCTCAAATATACTTAAGTATTAAAAGTAAAAGTATAAATAATTTCAAATTCCTTATTAAGCAAACCAGACAGCACGATTTTCTTTATTTTTATTTGTTTACGGATAGCCAGGGGCACACTCCAACACTCAGACCTAATTTACAAACAAAACATTTGTGTTTAGTGAGTCCGCCAGATCAAAGGCAGTAGGGATGACCAGGGATGTTCTCTTGATAAGTGTGTGAATTGGACCATTTTCCTGTCCTGCTAAGCATTCAAAATGTCACGAGTACTTTTGGGTGTTAGGGAACATGTATGGAGTAAAAAGTACATTATTTTATTTAAGAATGTAGTGAAGTAAAAGTTGACAAAAATATAAATAGTAAAGTACAGATACCCCAAAACATTGTTTAAGTAATAATTTAAAGTAAGTACTTTACACCATTGCTCTCATACACACGCACGATGTCTGCTGAAATCAGAGACTAGGGAGGGGTGATTGGGGGGGTGGAGGAGATGGTCAGAAGGGGAAGCTTCTGAGTGACAGCTGATAAGAGGACGCCCTCTTTGGCGGCTCCACAGTGATGTCATAATGGCTAGGTTTAGGGTAAATAAGTAAAGGAGAGGAGAGAATGCAGGAATGGTTCTGCGGTATGGTACTGTGTTATGTTATTTACAGAGCATTCAGAAATTATTCAGACCCCTTGACTTTTTCTACATTTTGTTACGTTACAGCCTTATTCTAAAATTGATTACATTGTTTTTTTCCCTCATCAATCTACACACAATACCCCATAATGACAAAAACAGGTTTTTATACATTTTTGCAAATGTATAAAAAAAAAAAACTGAAATACCTTATTTACATAAGTATTCAGACCCTTTGCTATGAGACTCGAAATTGAGCTAAGGTGCATCCTGTTTCCATTGATCATCCTTGAGATGTTTCTACAACGTTATTGGAGTTCACCTGTGGTAAATTCAATTGATTGAACATGATTTGGAAAGGCACACACCTGTCTATATAAGGTCCCACTGTTGACCGTGTATGTCAGAGCAAAAACCAAGCCATGAGGTCGAAGGAATTGTCCGTTGAGCTCCGAGACAGGATTGTGTCGAGGTACAGATCTGGGGAAGGGTACCAAAAGATTTCTGCAGGATTGAAGGTCCCCAAGAACACAGTGGCCTCCATCATTCTTAAATCGAAGAAGTTTGGAACCACCAAGACTCTTCCTCGAGCTGGCCGCCCGGCCAATCGGGGAGAAGGGCCTTGGTCATGGAGGTGACCAAGAACCCGATGGTCACTCTTGACAGAGCTCCAGAGTTCCTCTGTGGGAGAATGGGAGAACCTTCCGGAAGGACAACCATCTCTGTAGCACTCCACCAATCAGGCCTTTACGGTAGAGTGGCCAGACGGAAGCCACTCCTCAGTAAAAGGCACATGACTGCCCGCTTGGAGTTTGCCAAAAGGCACTTAAAGACTCTCAGACCATGAGAAACAAGATTCTCTGGTCTGATGAAACCAAGATTTAACTCTTTTGGCCTGAATGCCAAGCATCACGTCTGGAGGAAATCTGGCACCATCCCTACGGTGAAGCATGGTGGTGGCAGCATCATGATGTGGGGATGTTTTTCAGCGGCAGGGACTGGGAGACTAGTCAGGATCGAGGGAAAGATGAAAGTAGCAAAGTACAGAGAGATCCTTGATGAAAACCTGCTCCAGAGGCAAAAATGTCTAAAAACCTGTTTTTGATTTGTCATTATGGGGTATTGTGTGTAGATTGATGAGGGGAAAAAACAATATAATAAATTTTAGAATAAGGCTGTAACGTAACAAAATGTGGAAAAAGTCAAGGGGTCTGAATACTTTCCGAATGCACTGTATATCCAAAGGTAGTCGTGTAGCTCAGTGGGTAGAGCATGGCGTTTGCAACGCCAGGGTTGTGGGTTCGATTCCCACGGGGGGCCAGTATGATTATTATTATATTTTTTTATGTATGCACTCACTAAAACTGTAAGTTGCTCTGGATAAGAGTGTCTGCTAAATGACTAAAATGTAAAAAAAATAAAATAATGTTTAGTAAACAATAACCAGTAAAAGAGGAGCATCGAGTATTTCATTAAAGGAAAAATCCACCAAAAACTACTCATTCCTTTAATTTAGGGTGTTAAATAACACTAATATGTGAGAACAATATTTGTTGTGAACAAATGTTTCGTTTTGGCGTTATAACAAGGTTGGTAGCAACATGGAAAATCGTTGTGGAAATCTGTTGCAGCTCAAGTCGACAACAAAATCCGCAGTGCTCTCTCTATTGGCTGGCTGGGTAGCTAGCTAGCAAACGTAGCTACACACAATAATACCAAAGACAATATCAGCATGTAACGTAGCTAGTTAGCTGTAAAATCATTCTAAACAAACTGCGCTATCAATTTAGGAGTGTACAATCTCACCATGTTCAACCTGCAGATCGATGTGCCTAACATTCACAACGGCAGATATACCTTTGAAGAGATGGGAAACGTTGCCCATGCTATGGCAATGGGCCGCGTAGTGCATTCTGGGCGATTCTGGGAAAAGGAGCACTATCCTTCAAGGAGTGAATGGGAGTCTATTGGGCGCTAGCTCAAAGACCCAACATTAGCATGAATTTAGTCAACAAGAAGTAGAACATTGCAAATCTTTTCCCGATATGTGAGATAATTAACTTGCTATCGGTAGTATCCTTTAGCTTTGGAATCGTGACATTACGTACTTTTGAGAAAAATAGGCACGTTTCTCGACATACAGTATAAACTGAATTTGAGAAGGGATTGCGTGATGATTAGCTTAGCAACCGTGTGATGCAGCATGACAACGTGAACACGATTGGTCGACAGTCTGCTGGGTAGGGTATGTTCCTTCATTCATTGGATTCCTATAATATCTCTGGCAATGGCACCATGCAATGCACCCTGGACTAAGGAGGCAGACAAATAGGAAAAATGTGTTAGACCCTCATTTCTCGAGGTAGGAATATCACACAAATATGATCAATGGCTCATTCGAGAGAAGACATCCTCCCGAGTTATGGCATCGGCCAGTATTGAAATCTGACATGTATGAAAGACGTTTTCGCAATCTAAAAGTCGTGTTCCTATTAACTTCCAGTGTATTGAGAGCGACTTTATCACGGTGCTACGTCATAAAGGCCAGATTTCTGCCTGCTTGAACGCCAATAACTCAGATATACATGAAAACATTAAATGACCCAGGGAATCGATAGAACATCACTCAGAGATGCACTAAAACAATATAACATTCAAAATGGGTGAACCTTTCCTTTAAGTATAACCTGGTCCCCTCTTCCAAACATTATTGCATTGTGTTTCACAAATATTAGTATTAAATACCGATCTCATCGTGAATTATGCTCAACCCAAACCCATATGCCCTTTTTTTAAACCTTCACTACTAGTATTCGCTATGGTATTAGCTATAATAGCTGTGTCAGCAGTATTAGTACCAGCAGTAGTTTCTCAACACTCATAACAGGAACCTGGGGTCAGTCAACCTAGTGTCTCCACTCTCTCGGGTACACCTTAGACCACTGTTCCCACCCACACTGAGTGTTTATGTGTGTGTGTGTGTGTGTGTGTGTGTGAATATTGTGTGTGTGTGTGTGAATATTGTGTGTGTGTATCCGCACTCATACTCACTATGTGAGGCTACCGTATTGGTAAGTTCTGTTTTAGTTTGTGGAGGAACCCCCACAGTGAAACGGATGAAGATCAGGTACATTAACCCCAGGGCCATAACAACAGTCACTGTAGCATTACCAGTCAATGGGTTTGGCTGGTAGGGGTGAACATTCATCTGCCTCAAATCCATTCTGCTATTCTGACAATTTAGAGGAATTGGTGGGAAAGGTACCACACTGGTCAAATGAATGCAGTGATGGTGAACACACCGTCCGATACACACAGAAGCACACACACACACACACACACACACGTGCACAAGCACACTCGTGTATGCACCGACACAGAAACACACACGCACACACACACAGTCTTGTTTTATTAACCTTGGGGAACACACAATTGATCCCTTTCAAAATCCTATTTTCCCTAATCCCTAACCTTAACCCCAAAACCTAAGCTTAACCCTTAACCTAGCCCTAACTCCTAAACCTAACCTATAACCCCTAAGCCTTATTCTAACCCTAACACTAATTCTAACCCTAACCCTAATTCCTTGTGGGGACCAGTAAAATGTCCCCAGTTGGTATTTTATTTTATTTGTGTAATGGACTTTTTAATGGACTTCTGTTCCTCACAAGTATAGTTAAACATGTCCATATGGATGTACACAAACACACACACAGGGAGACACGTGATAAGGAAATGTCCCTGTGGTTGTATCCAGAGGCAGAGGAAGCGTCTGAGTAGAGGAGCCCTTGTCTGGGACCTGGGTTACCTGGACTAACTGATTATGGGCCCCTTTCTTTAGCTTGTGGTTTATAGGGGCCCTAATGTGGTTAACAGGGGCCTTTGTCTGTTTTTGCGGGCTGCTTGTCTGGGTTTGTAGAGCCTCATGTCAGGTACTGTATGAGTGTATTATGGTCCTAGGAACCACGTCTGTGTGCAAATCTGTGAAGGAGAGAAGGTCCAGCCATTCATCTCACACACACACACACACTGTTGACTTAGCCTTTTCATGGAGCTCTCCAAAAATATGCGCCAATCCTTCACACCGCAGCCAGAATCACACGCACACACACGTATGCATGCACACATACAGGTATGCATTCACACACACACAGAAACACTCACTGTTTGCTCTCGAGGGCTTTCCCCCCATTACCGTCAACCCTGCCTGCATATGAGGACACGAGGAAACCACACTGAACAATCTCAAGAGCTTCCCTCTCCTAAACAATAACCACACACACAGCAATCCGGCCCTTCCAAACAATGCTAACTGTAAGCCCATAAATAAGCTCAACATTGACCTGTGGATAGGGTTACGCAAAAACAAACATGCCCAACGTTCTGGAACAGAACCAAGGGCAACGTCGTCGGGATTACCCAGGAATGTCCAACTTCCTCTGGGAAACAGGGGGGGTAAATTAAAGAATTCCGAAAAGTGTAGAAGGGCCGAACCAAACTTTCTCCTGGTTTGACGTTGGTTGGTTTAAAAGTGTGGCAAGTTTGAGGTTAATGTGTGTCCATGAGAGTATGAGAGAGTGAGGCTGTGGTTTGCGTATTAGGTTGTGCATGCGTACTGATGTACGTGTCTTTTGTATGCATGTACGTGTGTGTATGCATGCAGTTACGTGTGTGTGTATGCATGTACGTGTGTGTATGCATGCAGTTACGTGTGTGTGTATGCATGCAGTTACGTGTGTGTGTATGCATGCAGTTACGTGTGTGTGTATGCATGCAGTTACGTGTGTGTGTATGCATGCAGTTACGTGTGTGTGTATGCATGCAGTTACGTGTGTGTGTATGCATGTGGGTGCGAGGTGAGTGTGGGGTTCTAGATGGCAGTGGAGAGTGTGTTGGTGGTTGGTTTGGTGCTAGGTAAATATTGTGTGTGTATTTACTGTGGAACAATGGGAACAAAGATGGCCCTGTGTCTGACAGAGAGAGAGACAGAACATGTGAGCACTGCACTGTCCACACACTCAATCAAACAGACTCCAACCTCTCCACAATGGCCAAGACCAGAGAGCTGTGTAAGGACATCAGGGATAAAATTGTAGACCTGCACAAGGCTGGGATGGGCTACAGGACAATAGGCAAGCAGCTTGGTGAGAAGGCAACAACTGTTAACAATTATTAGAAAATGGAAGAAGTTCAAGATGACGGTCAATCACCCTCGGTCTGGGGCTTGTGATGTCACGAGAGGCTGTGTCCTGGAGGGACGTTACATCCCCCTGAGGTGGCTGCAAACCCAGACAGCTATGGCTCCATCTGCTGGTATGGTCGGGAACTCCAACCCTCTATGGCCAATCTTCCCACGCAGCTGAAACAAATGAGGAGCTGATGAGCTGAAGGTTTGGGAAGGGAAGAGACACACTGAGGGAGTGTGTGGGGGGTGAAGAGACACAGTCTCCAACCTGGGCTCTCGGGAGGACAAGAGTGCTGCACGTCCACTTCCATGAGGAATATAAGGATTTGGAGATACTTACCTTTGGGAAATACTCACCTTTGGATATATGCACCTGTGGAAATACGTGAGAGACATTTGGAAGGACTTTTTGCTGGGTTGGCCACTAGCTGCAACGTGGACTACAGTAAGGCTGGGGAAAAGTTATCTGAGCGAGTGAGAATTATGATTTTGGATGTGGAAGAGACATCCCTGAACTGTTAACCCTTAAAGAGCCACAAGAGAACAGAATTTTGTTATATTTTCGTTAATTTCCCAAGACCTATAATAAAATCCTTGTTTTGTTTGAACCTTGTCTCCTTGCACTACTTGAGCAATCCCGCTGAAAGCTGTGTAGCCTCTCGTGACGTCACAGATGGTGGAGAATACGGGCACGCTCAAGCGTTAATAGTGCATGTCAGAGGAGGATACCGAAGGTTTGATCACCCAGTTTTCCAAGTTGGCCGTAGGCTCCCCGCCCGACTGAAATGGAGGACATATTGAAAGCCCTTGTTGCTGGCCAGCAAGCCCAGATGCAAGCAAACGTGGCTCTCTTGGAGGAGCAAAAGAAAGCCAACCTTCTGAAGGCAGAGGAATTGCAGTTGCAGAGACAGAGGGTGGTCCAAAATACCCGCCCAATAAAGGCAAGTGACTTTATATCTAAGATGGGAGCTACCGATGACATTGAGGCATACCTGCATGCATTTGAGGCCACGGCCACTAGGGAAGCCTGGCCCAAGCAACAGTGGGTTGGTCTGTTAGCCCCCTTTCTAACCGGGGAATCGCTGAATGCTGTCCGGGACCTGGGCCCTGACCAGGTTACTGACTATGATGCCCTGAAGTCTGAGATCCTCAGCAGATATGGACTCACAAAGTTTGGTATGGCCCAGCGCTTTCACAGCTGGACCTTCCAACCAGACCAACCTCCTCGGGCGCAGATGCATGAACTTGTCCGAATCGCAAGGAAATGGCTGGATCCGCAGAGGAATACAGCAGCGGCGGTGGTGGAGGCCGTTGTGGTGGATCGTTACCTACGCGCCCTGCCTTATGAGGCAAAACGGTTAATCAGTCAACAGGCCTTGACCACGGCTGATCTGACCGTGGAAGCTGTGGAAAAGTACCAGGCCACAGCGGAGATGCTGAATGCTTCCCGAAAAGACCCCAGGAGGGCGGCCCCACCACAAATGGGAAGAACCCGTCCAAAGGACCCCAAGGTCTCGAACCCAGCCACGTCAGGACTTATCCCGGCCCCAGGGGGAGCCAGAAACCAGGCGGGTCCAAGAAGAGTACACCAGGAGGGGGAAACTCGACAGTGTTACCGGTGTGGGGAGATGGGACATATCTCCTGGCAGTGTGGGAAACCAGCCGATGAACCTATGCCCACTGCGGAGTCCTCCAGCTCAGCACCCACCCACCGTTTTGCCTCGCTCTTGGGAGTCGTAGATGGCGGCCCAGATCGACCCCCCCACCTGCCCGGTAACTGTGAATCACCATGATGTGGAGGCCTTACTGGATTCTGGTAGCCGGGCCACCCTGGTGCGTAAGGATTTGGTGGGCCCAACGTGTCTGACCCCGGGGAAAGTCCTCCCAGTTTCCTGTGTCCATGGGGACACCAGAGAATACCCCATTACTGAACTTACAATGACCAGCACACGGGGAACCATACACACGACGGCGGGGGTGGTTGATTCCCTCCCCGTCCCTGTCCTAATTGGACGAGACTGCCCAGCCTTTTACCCACTCTGGAGAGAGTCTCAGGAGAGGATAACCCGAGTACCTCGGAAACGGAGAGGCAAGACTCATCCTGGGAAGGCTCCGGTGCAATCCTCCGAGTTACTCACTCCCGCCCGGGCTCTGATAGGGATGGCAGGTGCCCAGACCGACACAGAGACGGAGCTACAGAATCTGGACAAAGAACTGTCTGGTCTGAAGGGGACCGCTGAGAGGTATCGTTTGTTAAAGCAACAGTTAGACATGAAGACAGAAGAGTTAGATATCCTCCAGGCTAAACTCCAACAGAGCTCCTTCCCTAAGCAACAGGAGGAGCTGGAGAGGCTGCGCAGGACCATCGAGGAGTGTGAGGAGACCCTGCGCAGTAGTAAGGAGGTCCAGAAGAAGGCAGAGGAGAAGTACAAGGTGTTGGAGAACAAGATGAAGAATGCGGAGGCAGAGAGAGAGAAGGAACTGAAAGCTGCTCAACAGAAGCTAAACTCTGCTAAAACCAAGGCTGATGCGTTCAGTAAGAAACTCAAGGAGAGACAACAGGAGGCTGAGTCCCTGGTCCTAGAGTTGGAGGAGTTGAAGAGAGAGCAGTCTGGCAAGCCCCACGGCAATGCGGACGCCCTCTCCCGGCGTGATGCCTTCTTCGCTGCCTTTACCCCGACGAGGACGTCGGTCCCGAGGAGGGGGATGTGTGATGTCACGAGAGGCTGTGTCCTGGAGGGACGTTACATCCCCCTGAGGTGGCTGCAAACCCAGACAGCTATGGCTCCATCTGCTGGTATGGTCGGGAACTCCAACCCTCTATGGCCAATCTTCCCACGCAGCTGAAACAAATGAGGAGCTGATGAGCTGAAGGTTTGGGAAGGGAAGAGACACACTGAGGGAGTGTGTGGGGGGTGAAGAGACACAGTCTCCAACCTGGGCTCTCGGGAGGACAAGAGTGCTGCACGTCCACTTCCATGAGGAATATAAGGATTTGGAGATACTTACCTTTGGGAAATACTCACCTTTGGATATATGCACCTGTGGAAATACGTGAGAGACATTTGGAAGGACTTTTTGCTGGGTTGGCCACTAGCTGCAACGTGGACTACAGTAAGGCTGGGGAAAAGTTATCTGAGCGAGTGAGAATTATGATTTTGGATGTGGAAGAGACATCCCTGAACTGTTAACCCTTAAAGAGCCAATTTTCGTTAATTTCCCAAGACCTATAATAAAATCCTTGTTTTGTTTGAACCTTGTCTCCTTGCACTACTTGAGCAATCCCGCTGAAAGCTGTGTAGCCTCTCGTGACGTCACAGGCTCCATGCAAGATCTCACCTCGTGGGGCATCAATGATCATGAGGAAGGTGAGGGATCAGCCCAGAACTACACGGCAGGACCTGGTCAATGACCTGAAGAGAGCTGGGACCACAGTCTCAAAGAAAACCATTAGTAACACACTACGCCGTCATGGATTAAAATCCTGCAGCGCACGCAAGGTCCCCCTGCTCAAGCCAGCGCATGTCCAGGCCCGTCTGAAGTTTGCCAATGACCATCTGGATGATCCAGAGGAGGAATGGGAGAAGGTTATGTGGTCTGATGAGACAAAAATATAGCTTTTTGGTCTAAACTCCACTCGCCGTGTTTGGAGGAAGAAGAAGGATGAGTACAACCCCAAGAACACCATCCCAACCGTGAAGCATGGAGGTGGAAACATCATTCTTTGGGGATGCTTTTCTGCAAAGGGGACAGGACGACTGCACCTTATTGAGGGGAGGATGGATGGGGCCATGTATTGCGAGATCTTGGCCAACAACCTCCTTCCCTCAGTAAGAGCATTGAAGATGGGTCGTGGCTGGGTCTTCCAGCATGACAACCCGAAACACACAGCCAGGGCAACTAAGGAGTGGCTCCGTAAGAAGCATCTCAAGGTCCTGGAGTGGCCTAGCCAGTCTCCAGACCTGAACCCAATAGAAAAATCTTTGGAGGGAGCTGAAAGTCCGTATTGCCCAGCGACAGCCCCGAAACCTGAAGGATCTGGAGAAGGTCTGTATGGAGGAGTGGGCCAAAATCAATCAATCAATTTTATTTTATATAGCCCTTCGTACATCAGCTAATATCTCGAAGTGCTGTACAGAAACCCAGCCTAAAACCCCAAACAGCTAGTAATGCAGGTGTAGAAGCACGGTGGCTAGGAAAAACTCCCTAGAAAGGCCAAAACCTAGGAAGAAACCTAGAGAGGAACCAGGCTATGAGGGGTGGCCAGTCCTCTTCTGGCTGTGCCGGGTGGAGATTATAACAGAACCATACCAAGATGTTCAAAAATGTTCATAAGTGACAAGCATGGTCAAATAATAATCAGGAATAAATCTCAGTTGGCTTTTCATAGCCGATCATTAAGAGTTGAAAACAGCAGGTCTGGGACAGGTAGGGGTTCCATAACCGCAGGCAGAACAGTTGAAACTGGAATAGCAGCAAGGCCAGGCGGACTGGGGACAGCAAGGAGTCACCACGGCCGGTAGTCCCGACGTATGGTCCTAGGGCTCAGGTCTCTCAGTTGGCTTTTCATAGCCGATCATTAAGAGTTGAAAACAGCAGGTCTGGGACAGGTAGGGGTTTCGTAACCGCAGGCAGAACAGTTGAAACTGGAATAGCAGCAAGGCCAGGCGGACTGGGGACAGCAAGGTGTCAGCATGCCCGGTAGTCCTGACGTATGGTCCTAGGGGCTCAGGTTCTCAGAGAGAAGAGAGAACGAGAGAATTAGAGAGAGCATACTTAAATTCACACAGGACACTGGATAAGACAGGAGAAGTACTCCAGGTATAACCAACTAACCCCAGCCCCCCGACACATAAACTACTGCAGCATAAATACTGGAGGCTGAGACAGGAGCGGTCCGGAGACACTGTGGCCCCATCCGAAGAAACCCCCGGACAGGGCCAAACAGGAAGGATATAACCCCACCCACTCTGCCAAAGCACAGCCCCCGCACCACTAGAGGGATATCCTCAACCACCAACTTACAATCCTGAGACAAGGCCGAGTATAGCCCACAGAGGTCTCCACCACAGCACAAACCAAGGGGGGGCGCCAACCCAGACAGGAAGATCACGTCAGTAACTCCCTGCTGCAGTGTGTGCAAACCTGGTCAAGACCTACAGGAAACGTATGATCTCTGTAATTGCAAACAAAGGTTTCTGTACCAAATATTAAGTTCTGCTTTTCTGATGTATCACATACTTATGTCATGCAATAAAATGTAAATTAATTACTTAAAAATCATACAATGTGATTTTCTGGATTTTTATTTTAGATTCCGTCTCTCACAGTTGAAGTGTACCTATGATAAAAATTACAGACCTCTACATGCTTTGTAAGTAGGAAAACCTGCAAAATCGGCAGTGTATCAAATACTTGTTCTCCCCACTGTACATTCATGTTACACACACTTCACAACTGCTGCTACCAGACTCTTATTATGATCGCTAAATACTGCACAATTTAAACCCTTGCCCCCCCAAATCCCACAATTCCCCAAAACATGTGTAAATATTGGACTATAAATTGTACCTTCCTGTATTATACTTATGCTAAAATATTTATTCTATTCTACTGAGCCATTTACTTTATGTTCGTATTCTTATCTTTTATTTCTAATTGTTGTTGTATTGTAGAGAAGGAACCTGCAAGTAAGCATTTTGTTAGAAGGTGTATACCATGTTTATCCTGTACGACCAATAAAACTGAATGGAGTGTGTGCTGCTTGTTTCCATGGGCAGGGAGGATCGAGGCAGTAACTTTAGACATGCTTGGGGGAGCCTGTGTGTGCTTGTATGTGTGTATGCTCGAGCCATCGATGGCCAGTGTATTTTTCCAGAGATGAGGGTTTAGTTAGATGTCTGATCGGCGGTCACTCAAGATCCACTGCGAAATTGAGATTATTTCAAAACCGGCTACTAGGGGGCCACAGTGAGTGCTATTACCATCAAGTAGGCTTGGGTTTTTCTAGGGCGTTGTGGACAAGGATGGTGGATGGGCGTATGCCGCGAGCTCCAGATCCGAGGGTCACGTTTTCAATCCCAGTGCTAGGCACACGTACCAAACCTTAACCCTTACCTTAACCATTCGGAATGAATACCTAAACTTAACCTTCAAAATTTGACGTTTATGGACAAACGTCGCATTCTGCAATGAGACTGTGGGAGCTTGTTGGCTATAGAGATTGGTCTGGGGAGAAGAGGGACAAACTCTCACACACACACTCACTCACACACACACATAATCTCTCACTCACACACACTCGCTCACTCACACTCAAACACACACACACAGTGTTTCTTCACTAAGCTCCATGGAGACATGGGAAGGATGAATTCCTCCCGTCTGTAAGCACTGTGGGTCTGTAAGTCTCTCTCCCACGACCAACACTCCTACTTGGGGACCTGAGGTGTGTTTGTGTAAGTGGGTGCGTACGTGCATGCATGCGGTATGGTGTGTGTGTTGAGCTCACAAGCAGATCTGGCCATATGTGTTCCAGATGAGCCCATCATGGCGGCGTAACCACAGAGACCACAGGAGAGATGGCTGTAGCAGCTCTAGAGTTGATCAAAGTGATCAGAAGCATCAAAGTGATCTAGTGATGAAATAACCCACTCAAGTCCTCCTCACCATCACTCTTTGCGCCTAACCACAGATCTAGGATCAGATTACCCAACCCCTAACCTTAACCATTAGGGAGATGGAAAAACTATATCAGTGGACAACTTCTACTCCTGTACACTCCACATTGTCTTCAGCATATAGGCTATAGTACGAAAGGGGTCGCATTAGCTTTCAGAAATCTCCATTTTCAAAACACAGACCATCAAAAAGTCTGAGTTGTAAAACATTTGACCTGTGTTTTATGTTGTAAGTCAGTGTTATTTTGTTTCAATAGAGTGATATGGGGCGTGCAACTATATTTTTCTCCAAACAAAATACAGTAGTGCAACACATTCGGCAGATAATCTTTTAATCAGATGACAACAGAAGCGCAACTCTATTTGGCTAGCAGCCACACATAAGTAAATTAGCATGATTTGGGGCGAACCCTGACAAAAGCCGAGCAGAATTTACAATAAGAAGCATTTTAGATCTGTGTTAACAAAATGAATCAAGACATTTCTTCTGCGTTTTATTTTTCAGATTCTGCATGAAAAACACAAAATCCTGCGTTAACACGACCCCTGATACGAACGAACATGGGAATTGTAGTTTTGGACACTAGTCTACAGGTGGTCATGGGGTTCGTAGTCTTGGTAACAGGGTTCATATTTATTATATTTTTATCCACTGCAGTTGGGCCAATAGAACGTGCCGTGTTAAGGCGTCCGTATGCTTCCCAGCCGAAACAGTTCCGAAGAGTTTGTGCATATATTATGACGACATTTTGTGACGTTTTTGTTCGTTTTGGACTACGGTGAGGTTTTTTTCAGCTGTTCGGGCACACAACATTTTTTCTGGAGGCAAGCTGAAGTTCGGAGCCGAAATCTACGCCCCTTCATCAGTGATTGGTCAACTGTAGGGATTCTTCAATAAAGTCTTTGTTGTCATTCAACAAGAGACAACTTGTTTTCATGCAAATGTTTTAAGAAATACTGCACCAAACATTTTAGATGTAAAATCGTGCGACTAAGATCTCCTCTGCAAAAACGTCAACATTAATTACAGATTTCTTGAGTTATATTATATTTTGAGGAAGTGTATACTGACTACGGCATTTCAAAATGGACAAACCGTGCTATTGCCGCTTTTTTCTTGTATTTCAAGTGAAGGTCTTTTAAGGGAGTATGTAAGCACACTTGTTCGGCTAGGCGCCATCCGAACTGAAGCATGTTGACGCCATTATTCCACTGAATTGGGTATTTAAACGGGGTGGATGGTGTTTGTAGTTTTACACTGCTAGTTGTAGGCGTGCTGCTGTACTTGACTGTCTTGAGTGTGTTCAGCTCCCATTACACACACACAAACAGAGAGAGAGAAGTCTGAGATAAATGGTGTAATTAAACAGGGTTAAGGTCTATGGCTCTCCCACACACTGAGCTCTGTGAGTGGGTTCATTTATTTTGCACCGTCTCGGTGTCTCACACACTGACCATGTTTCTCTGTCATTCGTCATTGTTATGAAAGGGCTATTTTACTCGGAGTGAATGGACAAATGGACACAGTGAGTAGACAGAGGAGAGAGAGAGAGAGAGAGAGATTTAGTGAGAGAGAGATATTTAGTGAGAGAGAGAGATGTAGTGAGAGAGAGATGTCGTGAGAGGCTGAAAGGGAATGATATACTGAGAATGTGTCTGATTGAACAATTCCGTTCAAAGTCTAGCAGCTTGTGTGTGTGTGAGCACGCATTTGTTGAGTGTTTGTGTGAGACTCAAAGCTTGCTGAAAGCGGCGAGGCTCGGGGTGACTAACCACAACCCTGCGTGCAAAATGGGCAGGGGGGGATTCACTTCAAAAGAACCCTAATACATACATATACATTGGTGTGTGTATGATATGAATATATAAATAAATTGGTATTTTTCCTCTGTGGGAGTGTGTGTGTCGGGTGAGGGGAGTGGATCAGATCGCCCGTCTGTCTGTCACTCCACACAAACTGAAGCATGTGCTCTCTGTTGTACATACACATCTGCTGTGGGTCCCGTGTGAGACTGCGGCTCTAACCCCAACTATTTGGCAGACAGTGCTTCTGTCGTTTCAGCCATTTTGATTTCGGAGGCTCCTTAGAGAAAATTAGGAGAAATATGGGTGTTATGGGGAGAAGGGATGGATGGAGGGAGTAGAGAGGAGAAGGGGTCTGGGAGGACGTAGAGGAGGAGTGGACATGAAGGGGGGAATGGGAAAAGAAGAGGGGAGATATAGAGGAGATGGTGGTGGTGGGTGAGGGTTGTCTAGGATCTCTGATGGAGTGCTGCTGTTGTCTACAGGGTTATTTTGACCAGTGTTATTTTCATCCCAGACATTCCTAGATAGAACATTCTGTCTGGTTCAACAGCATGGGGTGAAGACACACTGGAGCGAGAATAAAAGAGGATGGATGAATGGAGAAATGACTTATAAGAGATGTAGAAGAGGGAAATGAATGTAGTTGAGAAATATGGAGGGGTGGAAGAATGAGAAGGATTGGGTGTCACAAGAGTGAGGGAAAGAAAATAGAAAAGTGATAGATGTAGAGAAGAGAGATAAGACTGGAGCTAAAGAAGTGATGGATGTTGAAGGGAAAGAGAGGGAGTTGAGTGTAGATAGAGGGATGGTGACAGAAAGAGAGGTGGATTTCCTTGTAATGTTGTTCCTCCTTTTCCTGGTTCCGGTGATGGCACAGTGACCGGTGTTCGAAAACAATTGGGCCCTGTGTGTGTGCACAGATGTGTGTGTGCGTGTGACTCTGTCAGTGATTGTGTCAGGTGCTATTTTAACGTCTCTCTCTCTCTCTGACATACACACTCTGGGTCAGACACACAGGGTCACTCACACACACACACTCAACCCAGTCAGTGAGGACCCCGGTGCTTTTGTAAACTGAAGGACAGGGGTTTACCGATATGAGAGGCACACACACAGATGACTCTTTGTATGCTACCAGCTGAAAGAAGCCTCTCTATATACCCCCTCCATGTCACACACACACACACACTTTGACACAGTGGCAGGAGTAATTGAGAGTGTCGGATGAGAGAATAAACAGAGCGCTGTTTGCTCTAGCCACACACACACACTCACAGCACAGTCTTCAGAGCTCTCCACAGTCCACATTCATACACACAGAAGACCATAACTCTTCTCACATCAACACATGCACAAGCCATTTTTTCAGAGCTCCCCGCATACATACATACACACAGAGAGAGACAGAACTATTTTCTTCAAGGACACACATACTCACACACATGATCACAATTCTTTCACTTTCTCTACACACACACACGCACGCACACACACCACAGGTGGCTGGTGGCACCTTAATTGGGGAGGACGGGCTCATATTAATGGCTGGAACGGAATTAATGGAATGGTATTGACACATCAAACACATGGTTTCCATGTGTTTGATACCATTCCATTCACTTCATTCCAGGCATTATTATGAGCCATCCTCCCCTCAGCAGCCTCCTGTGACACACACACACACACACACACACACACACACACACACACACACACGTGTGTTTGTGGTGATTAGCTGTCTTATGGGGAGTGTTACCCCTCATGTCAACAGTGCCCTAAACAACACTTCCAACCCGCTGCCAGCCTCAGCCCGTCCACCCCATCATCCCACCCTCACTGCTCCGTCAGAGGGATAGAACAGCAGGCAAATGGCAGGCTTCTGGGGCTACAGACCCCCCATGAGTATTATGGATGGTGACTGACAGTTCTGATGTATTTTGGTCTGGTGTTTTCCAGGTGTAAAATAGTTGGTTAATTTTGCCTCCAATGGACAACCTGATTCCAGACATTTTCCCAACTGTCACCTGACATCCTTTTTCCTGTGTTATTTTGGGGCGGCCTTATCACAAGCCGTATACATAGGCCTGTGTCGTCACAGGATCCCCAGCGAAGTGTGTATTTGTGTGTGTGTGCGCCCCTCCCTCCCTAGGGTGTATTTTGGGCTCTTCCACTAGATTAGATTAGGGCCCACGTCAAAGGAAAGCCACCTCAAGACCAGAACACATCACACACACACTAGTTAAGAGAAGATGAGAGAGTGAAGGGATGAGATAATAAAGATAGATAGATAGAAAAGCTCATCTAGTATGTGGCATGTACCATAATAAGTGTTTGTGTGTGTGTTTGTGTGTGTGTGTAACAGTAGAAATGATAGGCTAGGGGAGGATGCGGCTCCCAGTACATGGCTAGGAGCAGCAGCCACAGAGAGGAGCAGACTGAGACTGCCAAACACATTACTCTGCAATTAGACAGAACAACCTCCTCCTCCACACACACACAGATGTAAATACGTTCAACCATTTGCAGCCAGACACATTCCATGCCGTCTGTAATAAGAAAGTGTGTGCTTGTGCAATGTTTTTTCTGGATTAAAAAGGGGCTTAGGTGGTGGGTGTGGCAGGGGGATTGGCAATAGACGCGGTTGGCCCGTCGGTGCAGCTGAATTCTAGAGGCCCCCATCTTGGCGGTGTAGAAAATGTTGTAATTTCTAAGCCAATTTCCTGCAATTCTACGCATTTCTCCATAGAGCTGAGAGAAAATGTTGCAGTTTAAAACACATTTTATGGGATTCTACATATTCTACCATGGAGCTGAGGAAATGTAGCAGCTTTAAAGCTCTTCCTGCAATTCTATGCATTTTGCCATGGCTAATGCTGTGTTATTTTGTTCAAACATAATAACAAAATCAATAATGCTATATTTGTTTTGGGAATTTTCAATTCTCCCTAAATGTCTAGCTTTTATTTTGGTGATTGTTAGTTCACAAATATTATATTATAAAAAACATATACAGTACCAGTCCAAAGTTTGGACACACCTACTCATTCAAGGGTTTTTCTTAATTTTTACTATTTTCTACATTGTAGAATAATAGTGAAGACATCAAAACTATGAAGTAACACATGGATTCATGTAATAACCAAAAAAGTGTTAAACAAATCAAAATATATTTTATATTTAGATTCTTCAAAGTAGCCACCCTTTGCCTTGATGACAGCTTTGCACACTCTTGGCATTCTCTCAACCAGCTTCACCTGGAATACTTTTCCAACAGTCTTGAAGGAGTTTCCACATATGCTGAGCCCTTGTTGGCTGCTTTTCCTTCACTCTGCGGTCCAACTCATCCCAAACCATCTCAATTGGGTTGAGATTGGGTGATTGTGGAGGCCAAATCATCTGATGCAGCACTCCATCACTCTCCTTGGTCAAATAGCCCTTACACAGCCTGGGGGTGTGTTTTGGGTCATTGTCCTGTTGAAAAACAAATTATAGTCCCACTAAGCGCAAACCAGATGGGATGGCATATCGCTGCAGAATGCTGTGGTAGCCATGCTGGTTAAGTTTGCCTTGAATTCTAAATAAATCACTGACAGTGTCACCAGCAAAGCACCATCACACCTCCTCCTCCATGCTTCATGGTGGGAACCACACATGCAGAGATCATCCGTTCACCTACTCTGCGTCTCACAAAGACACAGCGGTTGGAACCAAAAATCTCAAATTTGGACTCATCAGACCAAAGGACAGATTTCCACTGGTCTAATGTCCATTGCTCGTGTTTCTTGGCCCAAGCAGGTCTCTTCTTATTATTTGTGTCCTTTAGTAGTGGTTTCTTTGCAGCAATCTGACCATGAAGGCTTGATTCTCCTCTGAACAGTTGATGTTGAGATGTGTCTGTGACTTGAACTCTGTGAAGCATTTATTTGAGCTGCAATCTGAGGCTGGTAACTCTAATGAACTTATCCTCTGCAGCATAGGTAACTCTGGGTCTTCCTTTCCTGTGGCGGTCCTCATGAGAGCCAGTTTCATCATAGCGCTTGATGGTTTTTGCAACTGCACTTGAAGAAACTTTCAAAGTTCTTGAAATTTTCCAGATTGACTGACCTTCATGTCTTAAAGTAATGATGGACTGCCGTTTCTCTTTGCTTATTTGAACTGTTCTTGCCATAATATGGACTTGGTCTTTTACCAAATAAGGCTATCTTCTGTATACCACCCCTACATTGTCACATCACAACTGATTGGCTCAAACGCATTAAGAAGGAAAGAAATTCCACAAACGAACTTTTAACAAAACACACCTGTTAATTGAAATGCATTCCAGGTGACTACCTCATGAAGCTGGTTGAGAGAATGCCAAGAGTGTGCAAAGCTGTCATTAAGGCAAAGGGTGGCTACTTTGAAGAATCTCAAATATTAAATATATTTTGATTTGTTTAGCACTTTTTGGTTACTCCTTTTTTCATTTACGTCATTTAGCAGACGCTCTTATCCAGAGCGACTTACAAATTGGTGCATTCACCTTATAGCCAGTGGGATAACCACTTTACAAATTTTTTTTGGGGGGGTGGGGTAAGGGGGGTAGAAGGATTACTTTATCCTATCCCAGGTATTCCTTAAAGAGGTGGGGTTTCAAATGTCTCCGGAAGGTGGTGAGTGACTCCGCTGTCCTGGCGTCGTGAGGGAGCTTGTTCCACCATTGGGGTGCCAGAGCAGCGAACAGTTTTGACTGGGCTGAGCGGGAACTGTGCTTCCGCAGAGGTAGGGGAGCCAGCAGGCCAGAGGTGGATGAACGCAATGCCCTCGTTTGGGTGTAGGGACTGAACAGAGCCTGAAGGTACGGAGGTGCCGTTCCCCTCACAGCTCCGTAGGCAAGCACCATGGTCTTGTAGCAGATGCGAGCTTCAACTGGAAGCCAGTGGAGTGTGCGGAGGAGCGGGGTGACGTGAGAGAACTTGGGAAGCTTGAACACCAGACGGGCTGCGGCATTCTGGATGAGTTATAGGGGTTTAATGGCACAGGCAGGGAGCCCAGCCAACAGCGAGTTGCAGTAATCCAGACGGGAGATGACAAGTGCCTGGATTAGGACCTGTGCCGCTTCCTGTGTAAGGCAGGGTCGTACTCTCCGAATGTTGTAGAGCATGAACCTACAGGATCGGGTCACCCGCCTACATGATTCCATATGCGTTATTTCATAGTTTTGATGTCTTCACTATTATTCTACAATGTAGAAAATAGTAAAAATCAAGAAAAACCCTTGAATGAGTAGGTGTGTCCAAACTTTTGACTGGTACTGTAGGTCCATTATCTTTTCTACATACTTTAGTATCTGGGTTTTAGTCGTTAAGTTAACACTGAAAGCGTTTTTTCATCCCAAAAATGAATGTGTAATTATTATTTACACTGTTTGGACTTAAGCGGCCCAAAAAAACACTTAGGCGGCCCGCCCAAGGCTTTCAATAGCAGAACAATCCCTGTGTGTGTGTCTGGAGAGTATAGTGTAGTCTTTGACTTGGTCTGTGTTGCTGGTCTGTACAGTGCCTTCAGAAAGTATTCACACCCCTTGACCTTTTCCACATTTGTTGTGTTACAGCCTGAATTTTAAATGGGTGAAATTGTGATTTTTTTGTTGTTGTGTGACTGGCCTACACACAATACCCCATAATGTCAATGTGAAATTGTTTGAAAAAGTTCATTAAAAATGAAAAGCTGTAATTTCTTGAGTCAATAAGTATTCAACCCTTTTGTTATGGCAAGCCTAAATAAGTTCAGGAGTAAAAATGTGCTTCACAAGTCACATAATAAGTTGCATGGACTCACTCTGTGTGCAATAATAGTGTTTAACATGATTTTTGAATGACTACCTCATCGCTGTACCCCACACATACAATTATCTGTAGGGTCCCACAGTCGAGCAGTGAATTTCAAACAGAGATTCAACCACAAAGACCAGGGAGGTTGCCAATACCTCGCAAAGAAGGGCACCTATTGGTAGATGGGTACAAAGCAGACATTAAATATTCCTTTGAGCATGGTGAAGTTATTAATTACATGGATAGTGTATCAATACACCCAGTCTCTACAAAGATACAGGAGTTCTTCCTAAATCAGTTGCCGGAGAGGAAGGAAACCGCTCAGGGATTTCACCATGAGGCCAATGGTGACTTTAAAACAGTTACAGAGTTTATTGGCTGTGATAGGAGAAATTGAGGATGGATCAACAACATTGTAGTTACTCCACAATACTAACCTAATTGACAGAGTGAAAAGAAGGAAGCCTGTACAGAATACAAATATTCCAAAACATGTATCCTGTTTGCAACAAAGCACTAAAGTAACACTGCAAGAAATGTGGCAAAGCAATTCACTTTTTGTCTTTCTCTGGCCCTCTCTCTCTCTGTCTCTCTCGCTTCTGTCTCGCAAAGCAATTCACTTTTTGTCCTGAATGCAAAGTGTTATGTTTGGGGCAAATACAACACATTACTGAGTACCACTCTCCATATTTTCAAGCATAGTGGTGGCTGCATCATGTTATGGGTATGCTTGTGATCGTTAAGGACTGGGGAGTTTTTCAGGATAAAAAAGAAACGCAGCTAAGCACAGGCAAAATCCTAGAGGAAATTCTGGTTCAGTCTGCTTTCCACTAGACACTGTGAGAATAATTCACCTTTCAGCAGGACAATAACCTAAAACACAAGGCTAAATCTACACTGAAGTTTCTTACCAAGAAGACCGTGAATGGCCAAGTTACAGTTTTGACTTAAATTTACTTGAAGATCTTTGGCAAGATCTGAAAATGGTTGTCTAGCAATGATCAACAACCAATTTGACAGAGCTTGAATAATTTTAGAAAGAATAATGGGCAAATGTTGCACAATCCAGGTGGGGAAAGCTCTTAGAGACTTACCCAGAAAGACTCACAGCTGTAATCGCTGCCAAAGGTGCTTCTACAAAGTATTGACTCGGGGGTGTGAATACTTATGTAAATGTTATATTTCTGTATATCATTTTCAATAAATGTGCTAATAAACAATCAAATAAATGTATTCCATTTTGAATTCAGGCTGTAACAAAACAAAATGTGGGATAAGTCAAAGGGTATGAATACTTTCTGAAGGCACTGTATATGGAATACAGACTTCCACAAGAAAGATAAACAAAATGTACTACTTGAAACAGCAGGCAGAAGAGTGTCTTAATTAATCACTCACTGTAGGGACTTTACACTGTGTTTGTGTGCGTGTTGGTATTTAAACAAGTAGGCACGTTTTTGTGAGTCTGTATGTCTTTGTGTGTAGTCTAAATGTGGTAATATGTTTGTCTTATTGTGTGTTTACTTTTCATTTGTTTGTATATGTGTGAGGATGTTCGTTTGCCTGTTTGTTTTTGTGTGTGTGCATATGTGCTTGTCAGTGGGTGGGTGCCTGCGCGCTTGTGTGTGTTTACATTTTATTGTGTATGTTTGTGTTTGTGTGTGTATGTTTGTATACTTTTCTCTCCAGCAGTGTCACCCATGATGACAAACAATAAAATCTCCTAACATTTTGTTCTGGTGTACCCCTCTCTCACTCTCTCGGTCTCTCGCTCTCTCGGTCTCTCGCTCTCTCTGTCTCTCTCTCTCTCTCTGTCTCTCTCTTTGTCTTTCTCTGTCTCTTTCTCTGGCCCTCTCTCTCTCTCTCTTTCTCTCTCTCTCTCGCTCTCTCGGTCTCTCGCTCACTCTGTCTCTCTCTCTCTCTGTCTCTCTCTTTGTCTTTCTCTGTCTCTTTCTCTGGCCCTCTCTCTCTCTCTCTCTCTCTCTCTCTCTCTCTCTTTCTCTCGCTCTCTCGGTCTCTCGCTCACTCTGTCTCTCTCTCTCTGTCTCTCTCTTTGTCTTTCTCTGTCTCTTTCTCTGGCCCTCTCTCTCTCTGTCTCTCTCGCTTCTGTCTCGCTCTCTCTCTGTCTCTCGCTCTCTCTGTCTCTCTCTTTCTCCTCCTCTCTCTCTGAAACTACCACTCATCAAAGAACCCACACCGTTGTCATGGTGACACAGGGCCTTGCCAAGGGCTAGTGGAGCCTTGTGGTGTATGTAGCAGTTCTGATATATAGTGTAAACACGCATGTCCGTCTGTCTGTGGCTCCAGTTCCTGCCTTTCTCTCTGTCTCTATCTCCCTCTCTCTTTCTGCTTGGCTAGGCTGTGGTCAAAGTCTGTCTCTTCCTGTGTTTGTGTCTGTCTGGCCACAGTGCTGACTGCCAGCCTTCCGTATCCGTCTAGTCTGGTCATTTACCTGCTGGCCCCGGGCCAAACTCTAATCTGGCTATAGGACATATACTGTCGCCACCTAACTATGGGCTACAGAACTGCCATTTTCCTCTGAGTGTCTGAATATGTCTTGGATGGAAGTCCAAGCAGTAAAACCTATAGAAGAGATTCAACACTAGTTGACTAATACTGAGTACTACTCTATAGTAGCCCAGTGACCACCACATACCCTGTACTTTACACCCAATTCATTACCGAGTAATGAACTTAGTTGTGAAACACTTACACGCTCTCTCAGACAACGGCGATGAGACAACCTACAGGGAGGAGGAACTGGCAGTGTGGTGCCAGGACAACAACCTCTTCCTCAGCGTCAGCAAGACCAAGGAGCTGATTGTGGACTACAAGAAACAGGGAGGAGTGCGCACCCCCATCTACATCGACGGGGCCGTAGTGGAGAGGGTCAAGAGCTTCAAGTTCCTTAACATGGTCCTCTCACACCATAACAGTTGTGAAGAAGGCACGGCAACATGTCTTCTCTGTCAGGGGGCTGAAACGTTTTGACGTGGCCTCTCAGATCCTCAGGAACTTTTACAGCTGCACCATCGAGAGCATCCTGACTGTTTGTATCACTGTCTGGTATGGCAACTGCACCGCCCTCGACCGGAAGGCCATACAGAGGGTGGTGCGGACGACCCAGCGCACTACTGGGGGCGAGCTCCCACCCATCCAGGACGTACATGCCAGGCGGTTTCTGAAAAAGGCCAGAATAATTGCCAAAGTCTCCAGCCACCCGAGACATGGACTGTTCTCCATGCTCCCTTCCGGCAGGCGATACCGGTGCATCAAGGCTCATACAAATAAACTCCTAAACAGCTTCTATCCCCTGGCCATAAGACTGTTAAATGGCAAACAACTACTCCTCTCCCTCTCCCACAGACTATCCACACTGACTCTATGCCCATCCACAGGTCTCTACCCACTCAGACACAACCTATGCTGCTGCTAAAATGATTATTGATTTGATTTTACGCTGCTGTTCATTGATTATTGATTGCCATTACCATTAGTATTAATCTATTTAACCTGCTACTGGTCACTATTACTCCTGTTTACATGTATATATTGCCACTAGTATATTACCATACAGTGGGGAAAACAAGTATTTAGTCAGCCACCAATTGTGCAAGTTCTCCCACTTAAAAAGATGAGAGAGGACTGTAATTTTCATCATAGGTACACGTCAACTATGACAGACAAATTGAGGGAAAAAAATCCAGAAAATCACATTGTAGGATTTTTAATGAATTTATTTGCAAATTATGGTGGAAAATAAGTATTTGGTCACCTACAAACAAGCAAGATTTCTGGCTCTCACAGACCTGTAACTTCTTCTTTAAGAGGCTCCTCTGTCCTCCACTCGTTACCTGTATTAATGGCACCTGTTTGAACTTGTTATCAGTATAAAAGACACCTGTCCACAACCTCAAACAGTCACACTCCAAACTCCACTATGGCCAAGACCAAAGAGCTGTCAAAGGACACCAGAAACAAAATTGTAGACCTGCACCAGGTTGGGAAGACTGAATCTGCAATAGGTAAGCAGCTTGGTTTGAAGAAATCAACTGTGGGAGCAATTATTAGGAAATGGAAGACATACAAGACCACTGATAATCTCCCTCGATCTGGGGCTCCATGCAAGATCTCACCCCGTGGGGTCAAAATGATCACAAGAACGGTGAGCAAAAATCCCAGAACTACACGGGAGGACCTAGTGAATGACCTGCAGAGAGCTGGGACCAAAGTAACAAAGCCTACCATCAGTAACACACTACGCCGCCAGGGACTCAAATCCTGCAGTGCCAGACATGTCCCCCTGCTTAAGCCAGTACATGTCCAGGCCCGTCTGAAGTTTGCTAGAGTGCATTTGGATGATCCAGAAGAGGATTGGGAGAATGTCATATGGTCAGATGAAACCAAAATAGAAATGTTTGGTCAAAACTCAACTCGTCGTGTTTGGAGGACAAAGAATGCTGAGTTGCATCCAAAGAACACCATACCTACTGTGAAGCATGGGGGTGGAAACATCATGCTTTGGGGCTGTTTTTCTGCAAAGGGACCAGGACGACTGATCTGTGTAAAGGAAAGAATGAATGGGGCCATGTATCGTGAGATTTTGAGTGAAAACCTCCTTCCATCAGCAAGGGCATTGAAGATGAAACGTTGCTGGGTCTTTCAGCATGACAATGATCCCAAACACACCGCCCGGGCAACGAAGGAGTGGCTTCGTAAGAAGCATTTCAAGGTCCTGGAGTGGCCTAGCCAGTCTCCAGATCTCAACCCCATAGAAAATCTTTGGAGGGGAGTTGAAAGTCCGTGTTGCCCAGCGACAGCCCCAAAACATCACTGCTCTAGAGGAGATCTGCATGGAGGAATGGGCCAAAATACCAGCAACTGTGTGTGAAAACCTTGTGTAGACTTACAGAAAACGTTTGACCTGTGTCAATATCTGTAGTACTATAAAAATAAAGAAAAAAGTCAAATAGAACAAAAACACACAATAAATAAATAAGAAGAACACTAGTAAGCGATATACAGGGTCAGTGACAATACCTTATTTACAATGTGCAGGGATACTGGAATTAGATATGTGTACTACCAGTCACGTTTTATGTATAGACCCACCTCAACCACTCCAGTACCACTGCACATTGAATAAGGTACTGGCACTGACCTGTATATACTTACATTCTCGTGTTTCTTTAACTCACATCAGTTATTTTTATGAAATGTTTTATTTAATATTATTATTATTATCACTGCATTATTGGGGAAGAGCTCTCAAGGTAAGAATTTCACTGTACTGTTTTACACCGGTTGTATTCTGTGCACGTGGCGAATCAACTTTGAAACTCTTATCTTGAAACACACACACACTCACTCAATCACACACACTAATGCAGCCTCTCTCATTTTTCTCTTTTTCACTCTCATTTTGCAGAGATAAAAAAGGAGAGACAGGCAGAGATGAAGGGGATGGAGGGAGAAGAGAGAGAGGGAGGGAAGGAGGGGGTGTTGAAAATGAGCCGTGAAAGTAGAGTGTGTGAGAGTGACTCTCAACAACAGGTTACTGTATCATTAGGTTGCAGGGAGAGAGTTTTACGATGTTTGTGTGTGTGTTCTAACGCACACTTAAGTTCCTGTGTGCAAGAGAGGTGCGTGCGTGTGGTGAAATCCACCCTGTAGCCTTTGATTCATCAGGGAACATGCTGTTACGTCTCCTCTCACGTCAATTGGCCGCTCCTTCGTCTCCACGGTGATTAGAACGCCATCATGGAACGCCAAACCGGGGAATTCTTTCCAGTCTCTCTGGAAAAGGAGGAAATGGGATTGGAAATAGCATTGTAAGCAGCATTCTCCCAGGATAGCGTTTTAGTTGGCCACTCACCAGTAGCACCACTACTACTCATAAAGGTGAGACACAGAGCTTGACCTTTTCTATGGCCGATATTACGTGTTCCCATCGGTTAAGTACCCAAGTTTCAATTTCTATTGGTCGTACAGGATAAACATCGTATACACCATCCAACGAAATGCTTACTTGCAGGTTCCTTCTCTACAATGCAACAGCAATACATTTCTTCAGCCGAGGGAGGGAGGGAGGGAGAGAGGGAGAGATGTTTACACTACATATCAGAACTGCTGCATACACCACACGGCTCCACTTGCCCTTGGCAAGGCCCTGTGTCACCATGACAATGGTGTGGGTTCTTTGATGAGTGGTAGTTTCAGATAGAAAGAGAGGGAGAAAGAGAGAGAGAGAGAGAGAGAGACTGACTTACAGCCTGCAAGATTTTTATTCATATGCACATATTGTGCTTGAGTGTCTTCTTTATGCACACATTTCTGTGTGTTCCCAGACACACACTTACATTCAGCTTTATGAGCATGAATGTCCTCTAGCTCTTTAAATGAGCCTAAAACCACACCTCTGCACACCAAACACTAAATCATAAGAGATGCAAGCCCACAGTCTCCCAGCATGACAGCCCATTCGCTAGGCTAATTAGCACCCATAACACAGAGCACTCTCAGACTTTTATAATGCTAATCTATCAAGTAGCCCCTTTTATTTTAGTTCCCCATAATCTGGAGTCATTTGTTAACAATTAGAGGCTAATAATTAATGTATTTCTGGTGGGAGTGGTATTCCTCAAGCATAAACACTGTGGAGACTGGGGGGGTTAAAAAAGAAGGGTGTATATAAATGTATGGGTATTTAAATATATAGGGAGTAGCCTATTTAAAGGGGCGGGAGTGAATATGATGGATGTTGCAGATTTGGAATATGTTATTTGGGAGGACACAAAGTTGACATTTTTACATTTACATTTTAGTCATTTAGCAGACGCTCTTATCCAGAGCGACTTACAGTTAGTGAATGCATGTTTTTTTTGGTTTTTTTTTGTGTTTTTTTCATACTGGCCCCCCATGGGAAACGAACCCACATCCCTGCCGGCCAAACCCTCCCCTACCTTGGACGACGCTGGACCAATTGTGCGCCGCCCATGGGTCTCCCGGTCGCGGCCGGCTGCGACAGAGCCTGGACTCGAACCAGGATCTCTAGTGGCACAGCTAGCACTGTGATGCATTGCCTTAGACCACTGCGCCACTTGACCTTAGCCACTTGACCTTAGCAGACCTTTAATCAGGGTCTATTGGCACTTTCATCCTACTCTGTGAAATACTAAATTAACTCTATTGAATGACTGATGACTTTGCAAACTCCTCCTCTGTTGCCTGTGTTTGATTTCAGAAATGTTTGTCTACTTTGATATCCTTGTTCTCTCTCTCTTTTCTCACTCCCTCCTTCTTTCATTTGTTCCCTCTCTTTCTCATGTGTTGTCTCACTCCCCCTCTTTTACCCCTCTTTCTCTCATGACCCCCCACCCCCACCCCCCAGTTTATTAGCCAGCTCTGTCTATCTGTCTGTCTGTGTCTGTGTGTGTGGTATGGCCAGGGGTTTAAAGCCCAATTGAGGCCAATTAGATGGTTGTACTGGGTAGACTGGTGTCAGTGGGTAGGGAGAGAGGGAGGCAGGGTGAGAGCCTGTACATTCCTAGCATTTCACAAGGAGACCATCCTCTAGAATCCATCCCAGCACTCATCTCCTGGAAACCACCCAATCTGGAATGCTGCTTCTGCCTCATGACGGGAGGGAGAGAGAGAGGAGGAAGGGGTGAGGCATAGAAAGAGAGATAGAGAGAGGGGGTGGGGGGGCTGGAGGGACATGGACATGGAGAGAGATGGAGAGAAGTGAAAGAGAGGTAGAGGGAAGGACATGGAAACTTGTCACAGGAAAGATGTGTGTGTGGGAGAGAGATGAACCTGCTCTGTCTGGCCTGTCTCCACTGCCAGGGGACTTTATCAGTCCTGGCTGATAGATGCAATAATGAGCCCATCCTCAGACAGCCCTGTGTGTGTGTCTTGAAGGATAGACTCTGTGTGTGTGTGTGTGTGTGTGTGTGTGTGTGTGTGTGTGTGTGTGTGTGTGTGTGTGTGTGTACTGAGTGACAGACAGACACAGTAATGGATCCATCCTCAGACACACATTAGAAGATGTATCTAAACTCAGTGTTGACAGACTCTGCTCTGTGGACAGCTCCTGGCTCCCACTTTGGCGCCAAGGGGGGAACACACACATACTCACACACACACGGAGAGTCTATCATTCAAGCCACACACACACCTACTCACGCACATACAGACACACATACGTAGACACACACACGTAGACACACACTGCTGCCTTCCCTCATGTCCACTTCTTTATCCTCTCCTCTAGTTTTTCTCAACACCTAAGATGTTATACCGTAAGTTGGACATTTCTGTGGAATTGTATTAGTTCTAAATGGATCCACTACATTCTACAGGTATTATTCCAAAGTATCTAAGTACAGAGTAATTACATATATTATTACTCTGGTATAACGCTTACGTTATGTAACTTATTCAAACTGAACTTGAATTCAGAATGTTTTTGAGGGATTTTAGAAAGTACTATGGTTTTAGAACCCCCCCACCCACTCCACTCTACAGCTGTGAGTCCACAGTCCATACTGCTTTACCAATACAATGTAACCTTTGGTTTATACAACGACAGAGCCAAGAATGGACTTACTTGATGTCTTTATAACATTTATTGCCTAAATGGCTTTAAAGACTTCAAATAAAATGTTATTTGTCACATGCTTCATAAACCTAAGATGGGCTCCTGAGTGGCGCAGCGGTCCAAGGCACTGCATCTCAGTGCTTGAGGCGTCACTACAGACCTCCCCGTGATTGGGAGTCCCATAGGGCGGCGCACAATTGGCCCAGCGTCGTCCGGGTTTGGCCGGTGTAGGCCGTCATTGTAAATAAGAATTTGTTCTTAACTGACTTGCCTAGTTAAATAAAGGTTAAATAAAAATAAACAACAGGTGTAAACGAACGGTGAAATGCTTACTTACGGGTCCATTTCCAACGATGCAGAGTTAAAGATAAGATTTAAAAAATAAAAATAAAATAGTGACACGAGGAATAAATACACAGTGAATAACAAATAAAAATAATGAGTGAAATAACATGGCTATACTGTATATAAGGAGTAGAAAATAGCATGGCTATATACAGGGAGTACCAGTAGCGAGTCGATGTGCAGGGGTACGAGGAAATTGAGGTAGCTATGCACATACAGGTAAAGTGATTAGGCAACAGGATAGATAATAGACAGTAGCAGCAGCGTATGTGGTGAGTGTGAAAGTGTGTGAGTGTGTGGCGTCAGTATGCATGTGTGTGTGGGCGTATGTAGTGTGTGTTTGTGTGTGTGTTGGGGTGTAAGTATGTGTGAGTGTGTGGGTAGAGTCCAGTATGTGTGCATAGAGTCAGTGCAAGAGAGTTAGTGCACAAAAGGGTCAATGCAGGTAGTTCGGGTAGCCATTTGAGTAGCTATTTAGCAGCCTTGTTTAGAAGTCTTATGGCTTGGGGGTAGAAGCTGTTCAGGGTCTTGTTTGTTCCAGACTTGGTGTGTTGGTTCCGCTTGCCGTGCGATAGCAGAGAGAACAATCTGTTGCTTGGGTGGCTGGAGTTTTGGACAATGTTTTGGGCCTTCCTCTGACACCGCCTGGTATAGAGGTCCTGGATGGAAGTGAGCTCGGCCCCAGTGATGTACTGAGCCGCACGCACTACCCTCTGTAGCGCCTTGCGGTCGGAAGCCAAGCAGTTGCCTTACCAAGCGGTGATGCAGCCAGTCAAGATGCTCTTGATGGTGCAGCTGTAAAACTTTTTGAGGATCTGAGGGCCCATGCCGACTCTTTTCAGCCTCCTGAGGGGGAAGAGGCTTTGTTGTGCCCTCTTCGCGACTTTGTTGGTGTGTCTGGTTATGACCATGATAGATCCTTAGTGATGTGGACACCGAGGAACTTGAAGCTCTCGTCGACGTGAATGGGGGCGTGCTTGGACCTCACATACACATACTATGCTTCAAACACTTGTCTGCTCTCAAAGAAAAGAGCGAGGGAGGAGAGGGAGGGGTGGGGGAAGAGGGAGGGGATGGAGAGGGGGGACTCCCCAAGTATAAAGTCCCCTTTGTTTTCAAGGGCAGTATCTTTGATTGAAATATTTCCTGACGTTTTCTTCTCCTCCCCGCTCCCCCTCTTTTCCGTGGGAGATGTGGTTGTGAAATGTATCTTTGGCAGAGTGGGACCGACCCAACCGCCACACAGTGTAGCAATCACCACTGAAAACAGAAATCAATGTCTGGCCAGAGAAAAAGCGAGAGGCAGGGTGTGTGTGTCTGTGTGTTCTCTTACTGGACCGTTGAGTATTGATAAGTCAAGTGGTGATTTTCATCTGTCTTGTAAACCAAGAACAGTGTGTATGTCTGTGGCCTAGGGTCAGAAAATATGCAGTGTGTTCACTTGTGTGTATGTATAGAGGGATATGGTGTCTTTGGACAGATTGCGAGAAATAGCATTAGTGGCATACAGTTGAAGTCGGAAGTTTAAAAACTTGTTTTTCAACCACTCCACATTTCTTGTTAACAAACTATAGTTTTGGCAAGTCGGTTAGGACATCTACTTTGTGCATGACACAAGTAATTTTTCCAACAATTGTTTACAGACAGATTATTTCACTTATAATTCACTGTATCACAATTCCAGTGGGTCAGAAGTTTACATACACTAAGTTGACTGTGCCTTTAAACAGCTTGGAAAATTCCAGAAAATGATGTCATGGCTTTAGAAGCTTCTGATAGGCCAATTGACATCATTTGAGTCAATTGGAGGTGTCCCTGTGGATGTATTTCAAGGCCTACCTTCAAACTCAGTGCCTCTTTGCTTGACATCATGGGAAAATCAAAAGAAATCAGCCAAGACCTCAGATATAGAATTGTAGACCTCCACAAGTCTGGTTCATCCTTGGGAGAATTTTCCAAATGCCTGAAGGTACCACATTCATCTGTACAAACAATAGTACGCAAGTATAAACACCAAGGGACCACGCAGCCATCATACCGCTCAGGAAGGAGATGCGTTCTGTCTCCTAGAGATGAACGTACTTTGGTGCGAAAGTATCTATATCCACAGTAAAACGAGTCCTATATCGACATAACCTGAAAGGCCGCTCAGCAAGGAAGAAGCCACTTTTTGGAGAAATGTCCTCTGGTCTGATGAAACAAAAATAGAACTGTTTGGCCATAATGACCATTATTATGTTTGGAGGAAAAAGGGGGTGCTCTCAAGCCAAAGAACACCATCCCAACCGTGAAGCACGGGGGTGGCAGCATCATGCTGTGGGGGTGCTTTGCTACAGGAGGGACTGGTGCACTTCACAAAATAGATGGCATCATGAGGAAGGAAAATTATGTGGACATATTGAAGCAACATCTCAAGACATCAGTCAGGAAGTTAAAGCTTGGTCGCAAATTGGTCTTCCAAATGGACAATGACACCAAGCATACTTCCAAAGTTGTGGCAAAATGGCTTAAGGACAACAAAGTCAAGGTATTAGAGTGGCCATCACAAAGCCCTGACCTCAATCCTATAGAATATTTGTGGGCAGAACTGAAAAAGCGTGTGCGAACCTGACTCAGTTACTCCAGCTCTGTCAGGAGGAATGGGCCAAAATTCACCCAACTTATTGCGGGAAGCTTGTGGAAGGCTACCTGAAACGTTTGACCCAAGTTAAACAATTTAAAGGCAAAGCTACCAAATACTAGTTGAGTGTATGTAAACTTCTGACACACTGGGAATGTGATGAAAGAAATAAAAGCTGAAATAAATCATTCTCTCTACTATTATTCTGACATTTCACATTCTTAAAATAAAGTGGTGATCCTAACTGACCTAAGGATTAAATGTCAGGAATTGTGAAAAACTGAGTTTAAATGTATTTGGCTAAGGTGAATGTAAACTTCAGATTTCAACTGTAGGTGTCGGGGGGGTAAGGTATTGAGTGAGGTGGGGTTTCCCCAGAGGAAGGCCAGGGGCATTTGGACAGTTTAGTAGAGCTGGTAGACCACAGCACTGTCTTTAAACTGTGTGTGTGTGTGTGTGTGTGTGTGTATACACGTAGATGTGGATCCAATGTACATAGATGTATGTGGATCAGAGCTCAGTCCTGTGGTCCAGAGAGGTCCGGAGGGGCGTCAGTGGTTTGGTTTTGGGGGGATATGGAGGGTGGGTTGGGGGGGTTGGGGGGGAGGGGGGTGTACCCCAGCGGGGTAGCAGTGTGGCTGCCGACCCAGGGAGGTGCCCTTTCTCCCTCAGCTCCGCATGGACGAGAAAGAAAACACTGCTGTGAAATATGTCCTTTTTATAGTTCTCCTTACGACAGGCCAAGGTCATGCTCTGGTTATGGGGGTGTATGTGTGAAATGACCTTACTTTTACCGTTTTATATTCATTTTTTAACCATAAATGTATACTTAAATGTTATTTATTGTAGCACTTAAAATAGTAGAAGTCAGCTTAGTACGCCAACGTTTCATCAAGGGTGTGTGAAAATGGAAATGTGTGACGAGACGTGGGTTGGTAAGAGATGGCAGGATAGATGGAACACTCACACACATCCTCATTGTCCTCAGTCAACAGTACCTTCTGTCATCAACAATAGACTCCATACAGTCATCCAAGTCACCGTTTCCATTCCCACCACTCAACAACAGTAGCTAGGCTATAGGCTAGCATGTGTCATTGTGGATAAAATAACCAATTCACAGTGTGGGGAAAAACAAGCCGTTACTGTGTCAACCATGTGTTCTCATGTCTTGCTTTGGATAAGTCAACACAATGGTTTTCAGATGATAGTTGAAAAATAGTTCCATGTTGTTAGTTATATGCTGAGTAAATCTATAATGGCAGTAAGGCTATAATTGTGTAGCTCAGTCTAGTGGTAAACTAATCTCTTTGGGTGCATGAGAACAACAATACGTTGTCAGTTGTTAAAGTGAAACACTTCTGTCCTTGTTTTAGCCCCTCTGGGTTTAGCCGCAGTCACACACTAGCTGAAGCAAGCATGTACTTTTTACCCGGAGAGAAATATCTGAGGTTTTCAGAAATTGTGTTGAGTTCTATTCAGGAAAGACATGTGACATGGACCACCTGTTTGTGGCCGGGCCTCTTTAAATACATCCATATTTTTGTAAACACACACCAGTCCATATTTTTTACAAAAGCATAGTTGTGTGTTGGTGGTGATTTCTGTGAAACAAGGCGAGCAGCGGTGGCTGGTGTGTGTGTGGAGGACTGTTACCAGGCCAACCCAAACCAGAGGAGTGTGAAAACAATTTGGAGGGATTCCGCGGGCAGCACTCTGAAACCAACCGCCGGCTACACCGCAACAAAGGCAGCCTCCGGCGGGCCAATGAGATTGCGTGTGTGTGGACAGTATGTTTGTGTGTGTCAACACTGAGAGTATGCTTGTGTGTGGGCATCATATGGTTGTGTGTGTGTGCACGTGTTTGTGAGTCAAATGTTTATGTAAGTACATGATGGGTGTGTGGGTAGTGAATAGTTGTTTGTTTATGGAGAGAGTAGCATGTGTGTTTGTGTGTACTATGCCCAGTATTGTAATTGTGCCTTAAGATGTGGCTCGCTGTATTTAGGCAGAGTGCAGACTGTGCAGAACGCAAGAGGGAGTTGACAACGGAAGTACAAACTGTAGTAGTGTGTTTGTCTGAATTTATGTCATCATGCATAGATTTGTGTGCATGTGCTTTTGGATCGTGTGTGTGTGTGTGTGTGTGTGTGTGTGTGTGTGTAGATGACTGGAGCAGAGCAGAGATGGTTAGTACCAGGGCGTGGCCAGCAGAGAGAAAATATCCCTGCAGACCGCGGGAATGATTCCCCCCTGCACCACACCCTCTGGGGCCAAGAGATGCCTGCACCACCCACCTCTGCTCTCTCTCTCTCTCTCTGCCTGTGTGTTTCTGTCTCTCTATCTCTCCATCTATTGCTCTGTGTGTCTCTCTGTCCACAACTCTCTCTCTCCATATATTTCCTAGTCTCTCGCTCGCTCTCCCTCTTCATTTATTTCTCAATCTCTCTGTCTCCCATCCATATATCATGTACATACTTACCTCTCTCCTCTCTCTGTATTTACTCTCATCTCTGTTGGGGAGTTTCCTCATACTGTGACCACAAAGGATAGGATTGCTGGGACAATCCGCATCATCAGTGTGGGACAGGAGGATGCAGACAGTAATAAGGATGCAATTGCAGAGTGATTATGGTGTGTGTGTGCGTGCGAATGCTTGTTTGTATACATTATCACAGTATTTGTATATATTCGGTGAAATAATATCATTCTCTGGTTTGCGGGGTTAGGGGCATGCATTCCTGTGTGTCTGAGTGGTTGGTGTTTGGTGGGTCGAGCTGAGCTGGTCTGGTCTGATATGTCTGTGGGCTATGCAGAACACAAAGCGATGGGCAGCCCTGGTCTGCCTCGCAGCACATTCCAGGCCCAGGAATAGTATGAAATAAACCCTATCCAACCAGACCAGCAGCCACACTGGAAGATGATTAAGGTCCTCTCTTCTCAACTTTCTCCCTTTCTCTTTCTCCCTCTCTCTTTCTCCCGCTGTTTCCTGCTCACAAACCCACTAATCATGGCCAGTCTGGAGTGTTTGCCCAGTAGTAGTGACAGCAGCGACAAATATTCTTAAAGAATGTTAAGTTAATGGTAAACTGGATATGTAGCACTTTTTCTATAAATACATTTGTCACAACGTGCTTAAAAACAAGCCAGGCCTCCATTGGATAGAGGGATAACTTGACAGAGGAGAGGTATAGAAGATAGAATAGAACAGTATGACGAGGGAAAGAAAGGGGTGTACAGTGAGGGAAAAAAGTATTTGATCCCCTGCTGATTTTGTACGTTTGCCCACTGACAAATAAATTATCAGTCTATAATTTTAATGGTAGGTTTATTTGAACAGTGAGAGACAGAATAACAACAAAAAAATCCAGAAAAACGCATGTCAAAAATGTTATAAATTGATTTGCATTTTAATGAGGGAAATAAGTATTTGACCCCCTCTCAATCAGAAAGATTTCTGGCTCCCAGGTGTCTTTTATACAGGTAACGAGCTGAGATTAGGAGCACACTCTTAAAGGGAGTGCTCCTAATCTCAGTTTGTTACCTGTATAAAAGACACCTGTCCACAGAAGCAATCAATCAATCAGATTCCAAACTCTCCACCATGGCCAAGACCAAGGAGCTCTCCAAGGATGTCAGGGACAAGATTGTAGACCTACACAAGGCTGGAATGGGCTACAAGACCATCGCCAAGCAGCTTGGTGAGAAGGTGACAACAGTTGGTGCGATTATTCGAAGAAACACAAAAGAACTGTCAATCTCCCTCGGCCTGGGGCTCCATGCAAGATCTCACCTCGTGGAGTTGCAATGATCATGAGAACGGTGAGGAATCATCCCAGAACTACACAGGAGGATCTTGTCAATGATCTCAAGGCAGCTGGGACCATAGTCACCAAGAAAACAATTGGTAACACACTACGCCGTGAAGGACTGAAATCCTGCAGTGCCCGCAAGGTCCCCCTGCTCAAGAAAGCACATATACAGGGCCGTCTGATGTTTGCCAATGGACATCTGAATGATTCAGAGGAGAACTGGGTGAAAGTGTTGTGGTCAGATGAGACCAAAATCAAGCTCTTTGGCATCAACTCAACTCGCCGTGTTTGGAGGAGGAGGAATGCTGCCTATGACCCCAAGAACACCATACCCACCGTCAAACATGGAGGTAGAAACATTATGCTTTGGGGGTGTTTTTCTGCTAAGGGGACAGGACAACTTCACCGCGTCAAAGGGACGATGGACGGGGCTATGTACCGTCAAATCTTGGGTGAGAACCTCCTTCCCTCAGCCAGGGCATTGAAAATGGGTCGTGGATGGGTATTCCAGCATGACAATGACCCAAAACACATGGCCAAGGCATCAAAGGAGTGGCTCAAGAAGAAGCACATTAAGGTCCTGGAGTGGCCTAGCCAGTCTACAGACCTTAATCCCATAGAAAATCTGTGGAGGGAGCTGAAGGTTCAAGTTGCCAAACGTCAGGCTCGAAACCTTAATGACTTGGAGAAGATCTGCAAAGAGGAGTGGGACAAAATCCCTCCTGAGATGTGTGAAAACCTAGTGGCCAACTACAAGAAACGTCTTACCTCTGTGATTGCCAACAAGGGTTTTGCCACCAAGTACTAAGTAATGTTTTGCAGAGGGGTCAAATACTTATTTCCCTCATTTAAAATGCAAATCAATTTATAACATTTTTGACATGCGTTTTTTTGGATTGTTTTGTTGTTATTCTGTCTCTCACTGTTCAAATAAACCTACCATTAAAATTATAGACTGATCATATCTTGGTCAGTGGGAAAACGTACAAAATCAGCAGGGGATCAAATACTTTTCCCCCTCACTATAAAGGGGGGATTTACAGGCCTATGTGGTTGAACGTGCTAAACTAGTCTCTCTTCACAGCCACTGTACCTCCACCACAGAGTGCTATACAGTCTATAGAATGTGTGTTAGGAGCAGAAGGACATTGTGTAAGTGCCAGAGCGTTGTGGAGCGTGCTGTCTGCCCTAGTCTCTGGCACCGGTCCCCTGAAACACGTTAGCGAGACCTTTCTCAGCGGCCCGTCTGGCTGAACGATATTATTGGCTTCTGTAATTTGTTTCCAAAATTCATTTCTGCCAATTTCCTCCCGCTTTCTCTCTCTCCACTCACCTTGCTTACGCCTCTGAGGTAAAGTCTGGCGTTTTTCAGGGAACTTTCAGATGCTCTTTTCCTGCTTGACCTTTTGTGAAGGGAAATGTTGGAAAGCGGCACACGGTCATTATTTTCTGAATGGTGTGTTGCTATATTTGCGTTCACCATCATGGCCGTGCTGCCGCTTCTGAGACGTGTGTGTGAGATTGGGTTCCAGGAAGCATTTGGACCTCATTGTTGGGACTCGAGACGGGTAGGTAGACACTGCAGGGTTGGGCCAGGGTTAGGCTGGCGGTTCTAACGGTTCTCCCAGGTTTGGGAAAGACACAGAGGCTCTATTGTAGCTGTAGTCTCAGCTGGAGTCTGACTGCTGAATGGGTCAAACGGGGTGGTTCTGCCACAGTCACACAATGGTCTAGAATCAGGTCAAGACCCCTCCCCATCTTCAGCCTGCAATGTGTGTACCAAACATGGCGGAGTTGGCATTCTCCAGGTTGGTCATAGAGTCATAGAGCCTCTGTGTCTGGACCAGTTTGTAACTGAAAGCCTTCCCATAGTAGTCTATGGTCAAGCGAGACTGTTCAGTCCATTTGGCTGTGTTTATTTAGCTTAGGCCCATGCCTTGTTGGTCTATGCGATAATGCAGCCCTGTCCTGACACATACGAAACATATTGTTCAGACGTCCCACAGGCAGACAAAGGCCTGAGTGTGTGGACTGGACTTATCTCTGGGCATCTGACACAGAGACCCCGACCCTGTGTATCCACTTCAACCCCCTCCCATACACACACAGCCCCCAGTGAGGGACAGTCCCTCCCTGTCTGAGAGGAGTTATTAAAGCCTCTCCACAGTCTGCGTTGACTCTACCTCTCCGGCTGTCAGGCTCAGGCCACCCCCAGATGGACTGATAGACTGCTTTATTAACTGGACCTGCTGCTGAGAGACAGCCAGGCCAGGGGAAGGGACACATAGATACACACACAGTCGGTTATACACACACACTTTCTCTCACACACACACACACACACATAAGCACTATAACAAAGACACATCATTTATCACACATTAACTTTTCCCTTGGACAGACACACACACAGTCAGTAGCCGTTTCATTAGCAGCTGTCCCAACACTCGTGTCTCCCACTAAGAACTCTTTCGCTGTGGTTCCAGTCTCCGTCTCTCTCTCCAGCGCTGCCTGTGAGTAGGAGGGGGTTGGATGGGACTATAACCACTGCCTCCCCCTCCTATTGGGAGTGTAATTTGCTTGATCATGCAGCGGTTTACCAGAGGGGTTACTGGCTTAGACGGCACGACTTTCTGGGATTACAGCCCAGTGTTTACACAGCCGCGTGAACATAACCCCAACCTCCACCCACCCCTCATACAGCTGCTGTGTGTGCACTTAAAGAGAGCATAGAGGAGCTAGAAAGGTAACTAGTCTCTGACACCTGAATATGTGTTTGTCTGTATACAGTGGGGAAAAAAAGTATTTAGTCAGCCACCAATTGTGCAAGTTCTCCCACTTAAAAAGATGAGATAGGCCTGTAACTTTCATCATAGGTACACGTCAACTATGACAGACAAAATGAGGAAAAAAATTCCAGAAAATCACATTGTAG
>NC_059201.1:63554126-63636626 GCF_020615455.1 Coregonus clupeaformis | reverse complement strand
ACAGTGTCCAGCCTGGATTAGCCCTGTCGCTACCGCACAGGATTAACCACAGAGACCCACACACACACCCATGGCTATACACACTCCATCTATAGAGACATGGACAATATTTACATAATCAATACATACATAAATGATCAACCTAAACTCTAGCCTGTATTCTGCTGTGTCTGTGCATACATTTGTGTTTATATATGAATGAGAGAGTTCTTAAGTCAGCATTTCCTCAGGGCATGTCACTATAACCATCCTCTTTTATGTGTGATTGTAAAAGATCTGAGGGTGTTGGTTGTGTGTGTGTGTGTGTGTGTGTGTGTGTGTGTGTGTGTGTGTGTGTGTGTGTGTGTGTGTGTGTGTGTGTGTGTGTGTGTGTGTGTGTGTGTGTGTGTGTGTGTGTGTGTGTTTGTGTATGCGTGTGCGGGCCCAGCTCTCCTCCGTGTTACCCAAATGGAAACCCAACAGCAGCCAGTCAGGACAATAAGACACTGCTCCCTGTTTAACTGGCCCACATTTACTGGAGCTTTACTGGCACTTTGCTCCTGGTTCACACAGGCTTTTCTGTTGAGACTATTTAACCAGTTCTGTCTCTTTTTGGTGGTTGATTTTGGTTTATTTGGTTATTTTTACACTGGCTTGCCTGTGGGGATCATTTAGGAAGGCTAGACAAAAGAGCCAGAGGCCGCAGGCGGAAAAACAGGCCTGTTTATAAGGCCCCTCAACTAACACACACTCAGCCTTGATACACTGTGCCCTAGCAACAAGGACGCTCTACATACTGGATCGTGTAGGTCACACACACACTGCACCTGACCGTGCACAGCACAGCAGATACGGCCCCCTGGCCTACACACATTGGAACTCACCTCCCACACGACACACACTGAACCTTTCAGACGGAGCCTGCACACAAAAAGCCAGCACACACACACACACACACACACACACACACACACACACTTCAGCCAGGACTTTGTAAGCCCTAGACGATTACCCAGCTGATTGGAGTCCCTCTCTGGAGTCTTTAAACACACGCACTCTTTTAGAGTACTCACCACTCCCCCCCACACACAGCCCTCTCCTTTCTCATGGAGATAAGGACGTCTCATTGTTGTGAGACAACGGTCCGCTATTATCTTATCAAAGAGCCAATCCAATGTGGAGGAGGGGGAGAAAGGGGAGGGGGGTTTCTTTGTGATGCGACAGGTGCCGTTGTAATTCAATTTGTCTACGGGAGGGTTTGGAAGCCGTCCTGAACTTAATTGTACCGAGGGTCACAGTCCTCTCCGCTGTACTGTACATAATAGCAATGTGTAACAGTATGCTAACCACAGCATCGTCACAATGCAAATCTAGGATAACCTTGACTCATATGTACATATTGCTAACTTTAGCAGACGGGCAACTCTGACCTTAGCTTGAGCACAGTGCTAATCAAATCAAATTGTATTGGTCACATACACATATTTAGCAGATGTTATTGCAGATGTAGCGAAATGCTTGTGTTCCTAGCTCCAACAGTGCAGTAGTATCTAACAATTCAATCTTAACCTATATTATGAACAGTGTTATCCATAGCTAACACCACGAGAGAGCATTTGGCTCAGATTCACCTCAGCCTATTGGTCACCACTAAATGACAGAACATCTCTAAACCACACATCGGAGATGGAGATAAGAGGAGGGACTGTCTATCCTCCATCACAGATGAGGAATCCCAAGATGATGACGTGTGGGAGTTCTGTTCATGTGAGTGTGTACCTGGTAATAACGTGTTAATCACCGCTATCTCTCTGTCTGGCCCTTTTCAGATAAAGAATCCAAGGACAAGAAAGTGTCTGCGGCTGGGGCAGTCAAGGAGACAGTGGAAGAGCCTGTGGAAGAGCCTGTGGAAGAGCCTGTGGAAGAGCCTGTGAAAGAACTGAAGAAAGAAAAGAAGGAGTCCTCTAAGGAAAAGAAGAAGGAGTCCACCAAGGAGCCCAAAGAGCCCAAGGACCCGGGGAAAGAGTCAAAAAAGGAGTCTTCAAAAGACTCCAAGGAAAAGAAGGAGTCCACCAAGGAGTCAAATAAGGAGTCTTCTAAGGAGGCCAGCAAAGAGTCTTTGAAGGAGCCCGGGAAGGAGAAAGTGTCAAGAAAGTCATCTGTGAAGGTCAAGGAGAAAAAGAAAGAGACAGAGGCTGCTGCTGGAGAGGGCTGATAAAGTCATGCAATAAATACATTGTTACACACATACACACACATACACACGCAATCTCACATACACACTCATATTCATGACAAACACACTTCTATCAGGGCTGATGCTGGTCCATAGTCAGGACTTCTGGTGTCTGTGTTGGGTGAAGGTGCGGTGCTGAAGATGAGGCCCAGTCAGAAACTCCAGTAGAACAGCCAAGGAGTCGGATGTGCAACATCAAAGCCCTTCCCCTCCCTTCCTTCCAGTGGCAGCGTCTCGTAGTGGAACCCACAGCCCTGTGCGTCGGTAAGCCCTAACCACCCCGCCTACACACGGGCACTCTGACATCTATCCCGCCCTCTCGCCCCCTCGTGTGGCACCATGCCTTGCCAAAGCCACCCCCGCCTCAAGCTAAGAATAACCCCTGCGTTCTGTCCGTCCCTCCGTATGTCCCTCCGTATGTCCCTCCGTATGTCCCTCCGTATGTCCCTCCGTATGTCCCTCCGTATGTCCCTCCGTATGTCCCCTCGGGTAAAACAAGGCCACTTTCACCCCCCATCAGCAGCTTTCAGCGCACAGAAGCAGGAAAACCATCAAACTGAGACAATAGCAGAGAAACGAAAAGGGAAGGGAATTCAAGCAGCCCCCATGATCGTTTGTGAGGACTTGCAGGAACATACTCAATCACACACACCTGAATCCACAAACACATGCACATAAGAATACAAACATGCACAACTATACACGTAAAAACACTAGCTAGCACCTGCTCGTATTCTGCAACACACAGCCCTACAAGCGTTACAGTGTTTCCAGCCAGCCTCTAAGACCATAGACCACCTTCTGTTAGAGGATCGCTGTGCCAGCCTGACCAATGACAATCCAAACAGCTCTTTATGTCGCTATTGTACTGTACCTGTACGTGCTGTATGTGTGTGTTGTCTGTACGTGTCTTGATGAATTTAGACATGTATCGTTTCCTAACTCAGCTTAATGAATGTATTATAGCAAAGGTTTTGTACCATTATCAGCTTGTCTGATGCACCAGGTACCTGTTCTATGCCTGATTTTTATAGACAAAGCAGGGTGATTCAAGTTAGTGCTACGAAACTGTTGTTGTTTAAAGTATCTCCTTAATCTCCCTCCGCATGTATGTCTTTCTCTATCCCTTTAAGTCTGTCTTGTTTCAGTCCTTGCTTACTGAGTATGTGGGACAGTGTATATGTTAGAGTATATAGGAATGGTCACTGTTAAAATGGCTTTGCCCTTGGCCAGTGGCTTTAGGTTTGTTTTTTCCTTACTGTAGTGTAAAAGGTCTGTGCAAATCTCCTCGAGCTCAGCACAAGGTCGATTTAAGATTGAGGAACTGAGAGACTCGCTGTTTAATTTGGCACGGGTCGTTTGTAGGTGTTGCGTTAAAGCCACGTTGTGGAAGTAGATGGGGTTGGAATCCGGCGGACTCTCCTCTCAGGTCTCTGTTATGTTATGTCTGTTTGACGTCAGTGGGTTCTCTTTTTTTGTATTCTCCTCAATAACTTTTGTCTTTGACTAAACGCGCTGTGTTTCACAACATGAATGTTGTACAGGACAAGTTCAAGTGCAAAAAATGATTGAACTAGGACCAAACATTGTTACATGCCCCACTGTAAAAAAACTAACAGTGCCACAGTTTTGAGAGAATGTAATAAAAAGCCCTTTGTATTAGACTTTTAGAAACAAATGGGTTGGTGTCATTTTATTAGAGAAGCTGTCTTGTGAGAGGCTTAGGAGAGAATGTACAGTACCAGTCAAAAGTTTGGACACACCTACTCATTCAAGGGTTTTTCTTTATTTGTACTATTTTCTACATTGTAGAATAATAGTGAATATATCAAAACTATGAAATAACACATATGGAATCATGTAGTAGCCAAAAAAGTGTTAAACAAATCAAAATATATTTTATATTTGAGGTTCTACAAAGTAGCCACCATTTGCCTTGATGACAGCTTTGCACACTCTTGGCATTCTCTCAACCAGCTTCATGAGGAATGCTTTTCCAACAGTCTTCAAGGAGTTCCCACATATGCTGAGCCCTTGTTGGCTGCTTTTCCTTCACCCTGTGGTCCAACTCATCCCAAACCATCTCAATTGGGTTGAGGTCAGGTAATTGTGGAGGCCAGGTCATCTGATGCAGCACTCCATCACTCTCCTTGGTCAAATAGCCCTTACACAGCCCGGAGGTGTGTTTTGGGTCATTGTCCTGTTGAAAAACAAATGATAGTCCCACTAAGCCCAAATCAGATGGGATGGCGTATCGCTGCAAAATGCTGTGGAAGCCATGCTGGTTAAGTGTGCCTTGAATTCTAAATAAATCACTGACAGTGTCACCAGCAAAGCACCCACACACCATCACACCTCCTCCTCCATGCTTCTTTGTGAGAACCACACATACGGAGGTCATCCGTTCACCCACACCGCGTCTCACAAAAACACGGCGGTTGGAACCATACATCTCAAATTTGGACTCATCAGACCAAAGGACAGATTTCCACCGGTTTAATGTCCATTGCTCGTGTTTCTTGGCCCAAGCAAGTCTCTTCTTATTATTGGTGTCCTTTAGTAGTGGTTACTTTGCAGCAATTCGTCCATGAAGGCCTGATTCACGCAGTCTCCTCTGAACAGTTGATGTTGAGATGTGTCTGTTACTTGAACTCTGTGAAGCATTTATTTTGCCTGCAATCTGAGGTGCAGTTAACTCTAATGAACTTATCCTCTGCAGCATAGGTACTATCTCTGGGTCTTCCTTTCCTGTGGCAGTCCTCATGAGAGCCAATTTCATCATAACGCTTGATGGTTTTTGCGACTGCACTTGAAGAAACTTTCAAAGTTCTTGACATTTTCCGGATTGACTGACCTTCATGTCTTAAAGTAATGATGGACTGTTGTTTCTCTTTGCTTATTTGAGCTGTTCTTGCCATAATATGGACTTGGTCTTTTACCAAATAAGGCTATCTTCTGTATACCACCCCTACCTTGTCACAACACAACTGATTGGCTCAAACGCATTAAGAAGGAAAGAAATTCCACAAATTAACTTTTAAGAAAGCACACCTGTTAATTGAAATGCAATCCAGGTGACTACCTCATGAAGCTGGTTGAGAGAATGCCAAGAGTGTGCAAAGCTGTCATCAAGGCAAAGGGTGGCTTCTTAGAAGAATCTCAAATATAAAATATATTTAGATTTGTTTAACACTTTTTGGGATACTACATGATTCCATATGTGTTGTTTCATAATTTTGATGTCTTCACTATTATTCTACAATGTAAAAAATAGTCAAAATAAAGAAAAACCCTTGAATGAGTAGGTGTATCCAAACTTTTGACTGGTACTGTATATCTGATGTATGTGCATGCTCTTGTCCAGAACAGTATGTAACTCTAATGTGTATCTGAGAGGAGATTAACTGTTATCCCTACTTCCCTGTGAAAAGCTTGTAAAACGATGGAAAGTATTGAGTGTGATAGGTCCCAGCCCCAGACTAAATCTACAGCTCTCACAATGCTGTTTGATAAATGCCTCTCCTTTTCCTCTCCCCTATCTTAAAGAGACACACTCACTTTCTCTACGGAGGTTTTTGTGCATGATGGTGTTTTCTGTGTCTGCGGTTCTATTAGAGTGTTCTGGTGTGTTTCTAGATGATGTGTGTCATTGTGTGTGTGTGTTTCTGTGAACGAGTGTGTCGTCTCTGATCGGGGCCCAAATGAAGTCGCCTGTGAGTCGCCCGCTCGCACAGCTGAAGCCTGCGGGTTCCCGACCTCTCACCCTGCAGGGGTCAGAGTTCAGGCTTGTTTTAAGTTTGGATGGAGCGAGGGTATCCCTGGACCCACCATGGTGCTGCTGCCTGATCCAGGCTGGCATGGGTATGAGCCGGACGGAGGTCGCGCTCCAGTCTTGACACGACAGCTGAGTCTAACCCCTTACCCTCTGGACCCAGACCCACTGTCTGCCCGCAGTTTTAACCCTGGACAGCTGCCTCCCAGGGCTCTCTTAACGTCAGTGCAACATCTACACAATGTCTACACAACATCTGCCCCATGTCAATGAGATGTAGTAGTAGACACAATGATCAAAATTCCCTTCACACTGATTGACTCAAGCAGGGACAGTGACACAAAAGCACAACACTATAATATATGATATAATAATATTTGCCATTTAGCAGATGCTTTTATCCAAATTGACTTAGTCATGTTCGCACAACACTATAACAGGGTTGGGCAACTCTTCCCCCCATTTGTAGGCCCATGGACCAATTTCACACAAAAATAAATAAAATGCAAATATAATGTATTTTTTGGGGGACCTTTTTTTTTTTGAATAATAGAATACACAAAGTGCAACTTCGAAATGTGGTTGTGCATCAGCAGCCACTCAATTAGCCATGTCAGCTGAACATTTTTAGATTGGTAAATTAGTCTAGTGGCCAGCTATCTAAACATGTAGGTGGTCCTCTGTAGCTCAATTGGTAGAGCATGGCGCTTGTAACGCCAGGGTAGTGGGTTCGATCCCCGGGACCACCCATACGTAAAAAATGTATGCACACATGACTGTAAGTCGCTTTGGATAATAGTGTCTGCTAAATGGCATATTATTATTATTATTATTATCATTATTATTATTATTATGTAGTAGTAGTAGTAAGCATGGTCTAATTACCAACCTCAAGCTATGGCAAAATGGGTAGAATTGCAGGAAATTAGCTGTAAAACTGCACATTTTTCTCTCTCCCCATGGCAAAATTAATAGAATTGCATGAAATGAGTTATAAAATTGCAAAATCTTCTCTATACCCCATGGCAAAATGTGTAGAATTGCAGCAAACTTGTTTTAAAACTGGAACATTTTCTCTACACCCCATGGCAAAATGTGCAGAATTGCAGGAAATTAACTTAAAACAAAAAAATATATATATTCGCTGTCATGAGGGGAGCGGCTGAAATGTTTTGTTTGCAAGGTGGGGGTATGCAGACCCACGAGCCACGGCGGCACCTCATGAGTTCCGTTATTTTTATGTCCCCCGCCACCATCAAAGTTGCCCAACCCTCCCTGCTCTATAATATATGCCATTTAGCAGACGCTTTTATCCAAAGCGGTTTACAGTCATGCGTGAATACGTTTTACTTATGAGTCGTTCCGGGATTCAAACCCACCACCCTAGCATTACAAGCGCCATGCTCTACCAACTGAGCTACAAAGGTCCATACAAAGGAGTCTGAATTACGACAGCCCAATAGGGCTATTTCGTTTTAGAGTGGAAGAGGGTCATTTATGTCACAGTTAAATAAATAACTGTTCAAACTCGGCATCTGTAATAATCTTGCGGAGAATTTGGGAATAGACACCTCTACTTCAAACGGGTGCTCTTTGGCGCCATCAAGCGTTGAATATTAACACAACGTTCATCTGTACTGCTGAATGCACACACACTGTAGACACAAAGACAGTGACACACACTCCCTTTCTCGCTCTCTAACACACAGACACACACACATTCACTAAGTTTACTCGTCACTCGTGGCATGTTTACAATGTGAAGTAACAAGAGCAATGCAATTAGATAAAATAAAACATTGTTCCTTGACAGTTAAATGTAGGGTTGGGTCATAATTGGTTCTTTGAAGAAATGCTTTTCCTTCCCATTTGAGGTTCTTCAGAAGCACAATTTTAAGAGTGCCAAACTGTTTTAAAAGGTGTAGATTTCTAAATCTGTCTCAAACAACAGTAACAGACACTTCATGTCATGCAAGCTGATTAATGTAGCCTAAACTAGATATGTGCCCTTATTATAGGCTATTGAAATGTTATCAATCATATATACTGAATTGCCATCAGACCATTGAAGTGGGGTCTACAAAGAAAATGGCTAATTTATCAAATAATTGTTGCATTGAGGATATGACTGGAAAATACTGAACAGACAGACATTGTGGTGCTCCCCATCAATGCGGGGCGGGGGGGGGGTTAACAATTGTGAGATGACGCTTGGTCCCCCGGCAGCTCGAGGTGCGCAGAAACCCCACCTTGATACAAAGTGGCCTGAATTAGTGAATTTTCGTTGTTCCATTCTGCGTTTCTCCACCTTTTGCAGTTTGACGGTGTTGAAAGAGCGCAGCAGAGATTAACAGTAAGGACAGGTGAAGCGCATGTTGTGTATCCAGGCTTGTTTGTAGTGAAACGAGATCCAGCCTCGAGATCCGATAGCAGTAGGTGGGTCTCTCACAGCGCGGTATTGTACGGAGGGTTTCATTACCACAGCCGCAGGGAGCAGCGGGCAAGATTGGACGTCAATTCACTGGGATTATTAAAACCCCGGCAACGATTTAAATATTGAGGGGCCGTTCTCGTTTTGTTTGGAGGAGGTTCCTGCACCCTGCGGGGATGTTTAACTGGAGTAGTAGGGTTTCTATTACGCTGGCATCGCCGTGCGCCTCAGTAGGAGCAGTTAACTGTAACTCTGGGCTGGAGGTGGTTTGCTTCTCGCGGAGCTCCGAGTGAGAGAGACCAGTGCCGGCTCGTGTAGCCTAACCTAAAGCCCGCTACTCAGCCTGAGACAGTTGGACAGCATCTCCGCGCAAAACGGACCTACAATTCCGAACGCAACCGGTTTATTTTAGCGCTTGACAACATCTGTAATATTTTTGGTATTGCCAAACATGAGGATTTTTGAAGACATTTAATTACGAGTATATCTTTAGTCTATTTTGGGAATTTATTTCCCAATAGTTTTATTTGTCATTTTTATTATACGCATCTGTTTTACTTTAATATCTTATCAACTTTGTTTTTCACTAAAACTTTTTGGGAAACATTTTCTTACCCCAGCACTTGTTTTGGGAAAACAAGAGCGCTCCTGGACGTGACATGAGGACTGTCGCCTGGCTGTCCGCTCGGCATTGTCATTGTAATTTTCATGTGTCATGTCGATTGTCGGATGCCCGAGGACACGCGATGTCGTTTTGCATTTTGACAAACTGAAGGTTATGGGCTGGAACAAAACGAACTGAGGAACGCTATAGTAGCCTGAATGGGGGCAATTATGCTGGAGTCCCATATATTCTAGGGTTTTCATTCGCACACCAACCCATGGGGATTTAAATATATATATATATATATTCTAGCATACCATTTTATTTTTTACGTTTTCCTTTCTTTCTTTTTTACTGGACCAATTTTAGGATGGTGTTATATTGCTGCTCGAGCGCCTTGGAACTTTATATTAAGTTCACCTGCAGCTTTTTATTCGTGTTTTTACTGTTCCAAATTCCACAGTCCTCCTCGCCTTTAATTACAGGTAAAATACATTGACTTGGCCTATTTTTTCAAAACATGTCAGGTAATTGACAAAAACAAGAATATAGCCCAAAAACTAGCCTATTAGGCCTACGGGTATAGGCTATTCACTTTTCCCGTTACTTCCCACTAGGCACAGACGTCAGCTCAATGTCTAGTTTTGATTTACATTTGGTTGAGTTGTCAACTAACGTTAAATCAACAACAAATGTCACCATGTCATTGAATTGAGGTTATAAGTTGGGTTAAAAAATTTTGAAATGCCCTTACGTTGATGCCTTTTTGCAAATCCAATCATCATCACCCCATTCAGCTGAAACATTTAGAATTTGACAAGCAACCTTCTGTCGGGTAACTGGTACCGCCGGGCTCGTTTGAAACCTTATGATAGGCGCATTGCATTACCAGTATCATTTGCCAATCTACTGTTTTGGAAACTCGTGTTGGGTCGTGCTGTCGAGGTCAGTATCCAAGTCACCTGGCGCGTTATCATTGTGCAAACATTATAATTTATTTCAGGGGAAAGAAAAACCTGCCTATCGGTATCAACTGAGTAGGCTACCATTATAGTATAATCCTAACGGATCAAATTCCCATGGCGTGTCGCTACCTGGTATTCGAAATATGCGGTATATCATCTGTCTATTGTCTTCCATGCAGGGCCCGGAGTTGAAGGCACCGTTTTCGTGGGAGAGGAAAGTTGGCTGGTTGTAGAAAGACAAATGCGCCCTGTCACTGTTCTCCGCTGCAGGAGGTGGATGAAGAGTAAACAACATTTATAGGGCTATTCATTCATCTCCGTTTTATAAAATAAGAAAAACCTCATTGGATTGAGGCTAAAGTAGTCCTCTGTAGCTCAATTGGTAGAGCACGGCGCTTGTAACGCCAGGGTAGTGGGTTCGATCCCCGGGACCACCCATACGTAAAAATGTATGCGCACATGACTGTAAGTCGCTTTGGATAAAAGCGTCTGCTAAATGGCAAATATATATATAAAGTGTTGTTTCCCCACAATCACTTAAATCTGTGCTGGTTTAATTACACGCGAAGGTTGTAGGGTAGGCTAACGTCGGGGTAATTGCCTCCCCCCACCCCTCCTGTAATTCTCACAGAAACCACTTTGTCACCTAATACTTTCCCTTGCTGCCACTACCATGCTCAAATAAAAATGTTATGTCTCATCTAAATTTAAGTCGCTCTAACAAAAACATTCTGAGATAAGCTGATCTAATATTTCGTCATTTAGAAAAAGTTATAGGCTATAGCCTATATAATCAAATTAAGTTAGAAATATAAACTTGTCGATAAAACTCAGACTATTAGGCCTACTTCTTTTAACGTTTACAAAATATACCTCACCGTCATGGCATAGCCGGTGCAATTCGTGGTAGGCCTAAAGAAAAAGCACAATTCGAATATGGCAAGCCTGTCCATAACATAATTTCTATGATGCGTGTTGTTTCGCTGTTAGATCACTTCAATGAGGATGAAAAGGCGCGAATTTATTGCCTCTCTCCTTGCGCCCTTCACAGGTACAGAAGCCAGCTGCGAGAACGAAGGAGAGGTGCTCCACATACCCAACATAACGGACAACCCGTGCATCACCTGCGTCTGTCTGGTGAGAACAAATCCCAATTCTTGCTAAATAACTTTCAAATGGTGTTAGGGCAGGTAATTGTTAGTTGACATTGAGCTACAGGGTTCTCCTTCCCTTTTTGTTCTTGGCAAGTAGGTTCCACGGAGGAGGAACACAACGTAATTGTTGTGCGTAATTCTTGCCTCTGCACTTGACTGAATAACCTTAATATTCATATTGCGGCCTAATTATGTATAGTCTATAGCCGAGTTGTAGGTCTAAGTGGGCAAATAGGCCTGTACAGTTTTTTTCTATTAATCACAAAGAATAATGAATAATGTTGCCACCTTTTCAAAAAGAGCAGTAGGCTAGTTATGTAATTATTTCCCTTCTAAGCCCACACTGGCTTTTAAACAAAATTGTATTGTTTGTTTAAAGACGCCCCCACTGCCTGTTAAATCCAGGCTACAAATGTCAAAGGAGGGTCTTTCCTGGAACAATGTGAAGGTCATTGTTTTAGGGGTTGAGAATGGAAGTGAGAGGCTTTTCTGTCACCAGCAGCCAGATTCAATAATACTCTCCCTCGCCTGTCTTTTTAGTCCCTCTTTAAAAGTGTAATGTGGTGAGGAAGTTTCAACAAATGTCCTGTTTGACTTGCAGGGTATTTACCCTATGTGAAATAGAGAAACAGTGTGTGTGTGCAAGGTTATATATGTATGTGTGCACTGTGCGTGCTACTTTGGCCGTGCTGCCTCTGCTGGCTCTAGCGGCTCTGATAGTCTCTTTGATATGTCTCCTCTGCTAACCACCTCCTTATCAGGCTTCCATCACTAGGAGCCCTGCTGAATGCTATCAGTCATCAGAGGGCCACGGCTAGCCTTTCATCTTGGCCCGTCCGCCATGTCACTGGCCCCAGTGTGTCGCCATGCTGTCTTTAGGGGGGGTTAGCGGATTTTAAAGGTTGGGGGGTGAGCCGTCAGGGCTCTAGTGTCACTCACAGGCTCCCAGTTGCGGAGTACCTGTTAATGGCACTTCACTGGCGGAAACTGAGGCACACAGAGAAGCCATTCTTTTCAGCAGTCGTCTCACTAGACGCAGGAATCTGCCTCCCGCTCGCTAAACATAATATACAGACAGCCAGTTAACCTGCTGTCTGCTACTCTCCCTCTCTTTTTGCCCCCTCTTTCTCGGTAGCAGTGATTGATGAGCTCAGTGGGCTGACCAGTGATCTGCAAACATTTGGAAGCCAAAGGTCCTTTCCTGTTCCAACCGCTCCACAAACATGGAGATCAATACTCACCGTGTAACTTTACAGTCTTTACCTCTGCCGCTGACGTTATCAGCAAACCACTAAGCCAGAGAGCATGTCTGTCTAGGTACAGAGATGCAATAACATTGGATTTATGTGCGGAATCGGCATGTGAAGGGTTCTTCGGCTGCCTATAGGAAAACACTTTGAATAACCATTTTTGGTTGCAGGTAGAACCCTTTTGGGTTCCATGTAGAACCTTTTCTACAGAGGATTCTACATGGAACCCAAAATGATTTTACCTGGAACCAAAAAGGGTTCTCCTATGGGGACAGCTGAAGAACCCTTTTGGAACCCTTTTTTCTAAGAGTGTAGTCTAGAAGACTCACAGAAGACACAATCCTCCTTTATTTCCCGCTCTCTCTCTCATCCTTTTCTTTCCCCCTTTCTGTCAGTGCACTGTGAGGTTAGTGGTACAGTTCTCCCAGTGGTCTATAGAGCAAAGATGGTGTTAGAGAACCGTCAGGGCAGCATTGCTATTGGACCTCCCAGGATACTTCTAATGGAGGGGTAGATAATTTTATATATATATATATATATATATATACACTACCAGTCGAAAGTTTGGACACACCTACTCATTCAAGGGTTTTTCTTTATTTTGACTATTTTTTACATTGTAGAATAATAGTGAAGACATCAAAACTATGAAATAACATATATGGACTCATATGGTAACCAAAGAAGTGTTAAACAAATCAAAATATATTTTATATTTGAGATTCTTCAAATAGCCAACCTTTGCCTTGATGATAGCTTTGCACACTCTTCGCATTCTCTCAACCAGCTTCATGAGGTAGTCACCTGGAATGCATTTCAATTAACAGGTGTGCCTTCTTAAAAGTTAATTTGTGGAATTTCTTTCCTTCTTAATGCATTTGAGCCAATCAGTTGTGTTATGACAAGGTAGGGGTGGTATACAGAAGATAGCCTTATTTGGTAAAAGACCAAGTCCATATTATGGCAAGAACAGCTCAAATAAGCAAAGAGAAACGACAGTCCATCATTACTTTAAGACATGAAGGTCAGTCAATACGGAACATTTCAAGAACTTTGAACGTTTCTTCAAGTGCAGTCGCAAAACCATCAAACGCTATGATGAAACTGGCTCTCATGAGGACCGCCACAGGAATAGAAGACCCAGAGTTACCTCTGCTGCAGAGGATAAGTTCATTAGAGTTACCAGCCTCAGAAACTGCAGCCCAAATAAATGCTTCACAGAGTTCAAGTCACAGACACATCTCAACATCAACTGTTCAGAGGAGACTGTGTGAATCAGGCCTTCATGGTCGAATTGCTGCAAAGAAACCACTTCTAAAGGACACCAATAAGAAGAAGAGACTTGCTTGGGCCAAGAAACACGAGCAATGGACATTAGACCGGTGGAAATCTGCCCTTTGGTCTGGAGTCCAAATTGGAGATTTTTGGTTCCAACCGGCGTGGCTTTGTGAGACGCGGTGTGGGTGAACGGATGATCTCCGCATGTGTAGTTCCCACCGTAAAGCATGGAGGAGGAGGTGTTATGGTGTGGGGGTGCTTTGCTGGTGACACTGTCTGTGATTTATTTAGAATTCAAGGCACACTTAACCAGCATGGCTACCACAGCATTCTGCAGTGATACGCCATCCCATCTGGTTTGGGCTTAGTGGGACTATTATTTGTTTTTCAACAGGACAATGACCCAACACACCTTCAGGCTGTGTAAGGGCTATTTTACCAAGAAGGAGGAGTGAAGGAGTGCTGCATCAGATGACCTGGCCTCCACAATCCCCCGACCTCAAACCAATTGAGATGGTTTGGGATGAGTCGGACTGCAGAGTGAAGGAAAAGCAGCCAACAAGTGGTCAGCATATGTGGGAACTCCTTCAAGACTGTTGGAAAAGCATTCCAGGTGAAGCTGGTTGAGAGAATGCCAAGAGTGTGCAAAGCTGTCATCAAGGCAAAGGTTGGCTATTTGAAGAATCTCAAATATAACATATATTTTGATTTGTTTAACACTTTGTTGGTTACTACATGATTCCATATGTGTTATTTCATAGTTTTGATCTCTTCACTATTATTCTACAATGTAGAAAATAGTACAAATAAAGAAAAACCCTGGAATGAGTAGGTGTGTCCAAACTTTTGACTGGTACTGTATATGTTTTATTGTCACACACCAGATAGGTGCAGTGAAATGTGTTGTTTTACAGGGACAGCCATAGTAGTATGGCACAGGAGGTTGGTGGTACCTTAATTGGGGAGGATGGGCTCGTGTTAATGGCTGGAGCGGAGTAAGTGGAATGGTATACAAATACATCAAGCACATGGTTTCCGTCCTCCCCTCAGCAGCCTCCACTGTAGTATGGCACCTCTGGATTAAATTAGGGTTAAGTGCCTTGCTCAAGGGCGAATCGACAGATTTTCACCTTATCGGATCGGTTATCCGAACCGCTAGGCTACCTGCCAGGACATAAAGAAGGACAACAACCATCTGAATTCAAAGAAAATTCATGGAACTAGCCTACCTACACATCGGAGCCAACAGTTACATTCAGTTCATTCAGCACCATTCACTTTCTACCACTGGTGCAGGAATAGGCCTACTTCTTGGAAAGGCTTGTGACTTCTCAGTGAAATGTATATATTGCCCTATCCTTTTTCATCTAGTTGTAAGTCGCCACTGCTGCTCTGTGGGGTCGCGACCTGTTTGTTTTGGAGGGAGGTGAAGGGTCACGAGGGCAAGTAGTCCAGGCTTAAGTAGGCCTTTGACTTGAGTGCACCTCTGAAGAGCCTTTTAGTGATCTCTCCATCCTTCCATGAAAGACCGGCGGCACGGTGGCTGGCGAGCATGTCAGCTTGTTCTGGCATGCCCTCTGAGGCCAGGCTGAGAGATAGAAGGAGGAGAGAGAGTGATAGTGGAAAAGACTGGGAGAGAGAAATTATACATAGACCATGGTTTGACTGAACACATTTTGATTATCTGAAGTTGGCATATGGAGATAGTGAAACTGACTGTGCTGTCGCCATCTAGTGATCATCTGCCCATAGCACATGACCATCATGTCAGTGATCAATACATCTTACATATTTTACATATATATGTTTAGATGGTCTCATTAACCTATCAACATGTTATTACTCCTCAGGTCAAAGATTTCTCTAGTTATTATGCTAGAGAATAGCAGTAGTCCAATAACAATCCCCAGACCACCCGTTGGCCTATTAGAAGCCACGACATACCACCAGTAGACCTGTAAGAAGCTTCAGAAAGTGCACGGTTTGTTGAGTGTTTATGAGGCGTGGTGACCTGAATTGACCCCTGACCTTTGCTGAGAGGGGTCAAACCTTTTCACACCACTTAGTGTTAATGTCTGCCGAGTGGAATGGCTCCATAGCCCAACTGGGAAAGCACAGGTGTGGAGAGACATAAAGATTCAAGGACAAAGATGTGACCACTATGACACTACTGGAGATAACTGGGGTCCTCAGAAAAGACACATAACTTCTCTCCACTCTTTCTATTTCTCTATCTCTCTCTCTCTCTCTCTCTCTCTCTCTCTCTCTCTCTCTCTCTCTCTCTCTCTCTCTCTCTCTCTCTCTCTCTCTCTCTCTCTCTCTCTCTCTCTCTCTCCAGTCTCTTTCTCTCCTAATGTCTGATGGTATCTGTCTTCCTTTCTGTCATTCCTTCCATATCTCTTTCTCTCACTTTCAATCCATCCCTCTATCTATCTGGCATCATATATCTCACTCTCAGACATATTTGTCTCAAACTGGCTGTTGAAAGTGCTCTGAAAATTCCTACAACTTAGGCCAGTGGTTTAGAGAGGGCTTTACATAGACTGTGTGGATTCCATGTGCCTTCGCCTCTCGCCGCCCTTCTCTCACCCTCCCTCTCTCGCCGCCCTTCTCTCACCCTCCCTCTCTCGCCGCCCTTCTCTCACCCTCCCTCTCTCGCCTTCACTGATGACATCACCCAAACCAGCGTGGTTAGGGATCCAGTGAAAGCACTCCGTAAATAAAACCGCCCAGTTTTATTTTAGTTATCTGGGCCACAGTCCGGCTTTGAAGTTGACTCATTATACACTCCAGTTAGGTTGCACCGAGTAAATGGGGACTATATAAAGAGAGTGTATAAAGCTAGTGGCAAAGTGATAATGTTAAGGGAGTATATAAAGTGAGAAGAGAGAAAGAGAATTTCTGCATAAAGTACATGTAACTCGAGTGATCTTATCAAGTGAGTTCATTTTAGCCTTTAAAAAGTGAGTGTGTCGACAAAGAATGTGTAGGAGTTTTTATTATGTGAATACACTGATGGCAAACAAAAAGTGTCTCTCTCTTCCTCTCTCTCCCCCACTTTCTTTCTCTCTCTCCTCCCCCTCTGTCTTTCTCTCTCCTCCACTCTCTTTCTATCTTTCTCTCTCTCCTCCCCCCTCTCTCTTTCACGCTATCTCTCTCCCCTCCCTCCTTCCCTCCCTCCCTCCATCAGGATGGGAAGGCAGACTGTAAGCAGGAGAAGTGTCCCCTGGTGTCTGAGGACTGTGCTCTGGTGGTCAAACAGACGGGAGCCTGCTGTGAGAGATGCAAAGGTGAGCAGCATACACACTCTACTACTCTCATCACCATGAAAACATGAGGTCAAAGGTTAGGGGATGCATGTACTGTTCTGTCGTCTCAGAGAGACCAGTAGACTTGGAACTTTGTCTAGTGGAGTGAGTTAGGTCTACCTTTGGATCTCTTTAGTGTTAATGTATAGACCTTGCTGCAGCATTGCAGTGATGTTGTTTGATGGTTGTGTTCAGGTAATAGGGTCATTGATGCTACCTGTAGGAGTGAGGGTGACGTGACAGCTTGAGTCCCACAGTAGAAGACAGTCAGTCCAGCTGCACTGGTCAACCTACTTATTTAACCACTACTGCCTCCTTGTGGAAGAATGAGGAATCGTTTTTCTTCCCACAGGACAATAGTTACTGTGCATGTGTGTATGTGTACTGTTTCAGACCAATTGAAGATTCTGCTTGAGGGTAAATTGCTACATACACAAACACATATAGCTATTCCTTTCCCGGCTTCCACTTACACACACCCACAAACGTGACAGGCCTACAGTGGTTCGTATTTAAGTCTTCAGACCTATTCTTTCTCACACTGTTTGCCAGCATCTCTCTCTCTCTCTCTCTCTCTCTCTCTCTCTCTCTCTCTCTCTCTCTCTCTCTCTCTCTCTCTCTCTCTCTCTCTCTCTCTCTCTCTCTCTCTCTCTCACACACACACACAAACACAAACACACACACACACACACACACACACACACAGCTGCAGTGGTGGACTTCTCCTCTCTGGGACGGGTTGGGATCCGTTGGCGTTGGGGTTCAGCGTTGGGTTTACAGGGCACAGAAATAAACCTAGTTTACAAGCCACTACGCCGCTCCGCCTCCCAGACTTGGACCGCACATGTTCGCCTCCCGGTCGGAACACACAGGGGTCGGGTAGTGTTGGGGTCACCTTGGACACGGTCCACAGCACAGACTACCTCATGGTCAGGGGCGCGGCCATTTGTTAGAGTTAATTAAAATTAGAAGAGGTGGAGCTCGCTTAAGTCGACCGTGGAAAGCCCCATGTTGTCATGGTGAACGATATTGGTGCCTATTGTTCCCCCATTGTGGTTGACTTTGGGTTTTATTCATGACCATGACTAAATTTAGAACAGGAATTTGCTTATGTCAGCACAAAAACATCCCACTGTTCAAATATTTCATGCAGTGGTTTTATCATAGGAATTGTTTTGCTGTGTTTCCATAACCAGACAACCCTATATCCGATGAAACTGAACAGGTTGTTGAAATTGAAGAGCGTATTAATTTAGTCCCTTATTGACTATGGGTGGTGTATCTGGAGCGTTGTGATTGCTCATAGTAGACCTCAGGCCCAGGCCCATTTCACATGGTGTTGGGTTACTAATGGCCTTTTATCATGCCCTTGGAATGGATCTGGACACTTCACAACAACATATTCTGGTATCTTGATACACCTATATAATGGATTGGGGTTGTCAATCAGAGTGTGTGCATGCCTGTCTGTCTGTCTGTCTGTCTCAAGTGTCTGAATTGCACAAATGTGAAAGTGTCGAGACTACTAAAACTCACCAACACTATACCAAATCAAGACAATCAAAGAAAGGTCTTCCCTAGCCATAGGGGGCACTATAGCCAACTGGCTCTGACGGTGGTGGCAGACAGACTCCCTCCAGGCATCGCTTACAGTGGATTTCTAACCCTGTGTTAAATCTGTCTCAACACTTATGGTCTGGAGAGGCAAACAGCTCTATGTTCACACATGTAGTCCATTTAGTGCTCCATGTAGACTATGAGTTTCCACGAACTAGTAAACATTCACATCCAGGTTTGGAGTGCTAATTCTCTCTCTCTCTCTCTCTCTCTCTCTCTCTCTCTCTCTCTCTCTCTCTCTCTCTCTCTCTCTCTCTCTCTCTCTCTCTCTCTCTCTCTCTCTCTCTCTCTCTCTCTCTCTCTCTCTCTCTCTCTCTCTCTCTCTCTCTCTCTCTCTCTCTGTCTCTCTCTCTGTCTCTCTCTGTCTCTCTCTGTCTCTCTTTCTCTACCCCCCTCTCCCTCTCTTTTTTGTTAATTCTTTCCAATGTGTCAAGTAATTCTCTTTTTTGTTTTCTCATGATTTGGTTGAGTCTAATTGTGTTGCTATCCTGGGGCTCTGTGGGGTCTGTCTGGTCTCTCCTCTAGGTTGTCAGCTGGATGGAGAGTCCTATAATAGTTCTGTCTCCTGGACCAGCTCCACCAAGCCCTGCATCTCTCGCCGCTGTCAGGTGAGTGTCACACAGAGAAATGAAAGAGAGAAAGGGAGGGGAACAGACAGAGAGATTATGATTATGATGATGAGAAAAGAAAGGAGAGGGAATGTAAAGAAAATGAGAAGGAGAGAAGGAAAGAGGGAGTACTAAGAGAGAGGCAGACAGGGAAGAGGGAGTACTAAGAGAGAGGCAGACAGGGAAGAGGGAGTACTAAGAGAGAGGCAGACAGGGAAGAGGGAAAGAGAGAGGGAATGGAAAAGAGGCGAACACAGACAGAGGGAGTGAGTGAAAGAGAGACGGATGGAAAGGGACAGAGAGATTCATGAAGAAAGAGAGAAAGATAAATGAGGATCTAGGGAAAGATAGACATGTGGAGTGGGAGGCTGAATGACGCAGACAGAGGAAGTTGGGGAGGGAAGGAGAGATGTGAGGGAGAGAGAGAATGAGACAGTGGACAGATAGCCAAGGGGTTGGAGGAAGAAGAGACATAAAGAGAAAGAAAGGCAGATGAAGTTGGGGGATGAGAGAGAGAGAGAGAGAGAGAGAGAGAGAGAGAGAGAGAGAGAGAGAGAGAGAGAGAGAGAGAGAGAGAGAGAGAGAGAGAGAGAGAGAGAGAGAGAGAGAGAGAGAGAGAGAGAGAGAGGGATGATATATGGCTCATTGTCTTTGGGGGAGGAGCCAGGTGAACTGGCAGTACAGTCCACCCATCTGAGTCCAAGCCTCCCCAACCCAGTGTCTACCTCACAAGACTAACCCCACATGTCTCCTCAAACCACATGTATACCCAACCTCACTTACTGTAAACACACCACACACTCACATGGTCCCACAATACCACTTAAAACACACACACACAGATCTGAACACTATAAGTCAATAGCAGTGGACACAGCTGTGTGAGGGAGTGTCAGCTCCAGCATTGGGGAGGTCCAGTCAAACTAGGCTATGTGTTAGTATGCGTGTTGAAGGCTTGCGTGCAAAAAAAGCAGAGCTCCCCACACCACTCGATTACTCCATCCCCAAGATACCCACACACAGGGAAAGGGAGGGGGGGGGTCTAACCAGTATCCAGGCCTCATACACAAACAACGTGTTGTGGTCCCTAGTTCTTACACTCCTAGTGTATGCAGAATATATGTCACTTCTATTGAACTAAACACATGGCAGACTAATGAGGTCTGCCCAGCAAGGGAGGTGTGTGTGTGTGTGTGTGTGTGTGTGTGTGTGTGTGTGTGTGTGTGTGTGTGTGTGTGTGTGTGTGTGTGTGTGTGTGTGTGTGTGTGTGTGTGTGTGTGTGTTTCTGAGCTTCAGGTAATGGTGGTTCTCATGGAATATCTTGCTGATTCAGGATATTTTATTCAGGTACATTTTCAGTGAGTGATCAGGGGTGTCCCAGTGTGTAGAATAGATGCATGCATGTGTGAGATACAGAATGGTATGTCCCTATCTAATATCTTGCTTATGTAGTACATGCCTTACGTAACTCAAACAGGATTCAAACCGCTAAGCAACCGAGAGACGAGTTTGTCTAATACAGGAATGAGAGGTATTGAGCAGAATATTTGGGAATATAGGACATTCACTGACGTACGTAGCCTAGGACTGGACAGGGATGCTGCTTGGAATATGTCGTAGGAAATTTGCTTGAATAATGATAAATAAATCACTGTTTTAATTGCTTCCTGCTTTTGACAGGAAGGTGTCATAACTGAAGCGGAAGTGCAATGTGTCGTCCACTGCAAGAACCCCAAGATTCACCCCAAGAAGTGCTGTCCAACGTGCCAGAGTGAGTGAATGTGTACTCGTGTGTGTGTGTGCGCATGTGTGCGCGTGTGTGTGTGTGTGTGATAATAAAGTTAACCTCTGTGTCTCTTTTGTTCCAGGCTGTATCTTCGAGGGCCGTCTGTACAAAGAGAGGGAAGAGTTTCACCCAGAGAGAAAACCCTGTATTAAATGCACCTGCACTGTGAGTATACACTGTATAGACATGCATGTCTTCAGTCCCCACAGTACAGTGACTGGCCCCTCTGTGGTCCAAATGAGTTTGTCTTGGTCCCTCTGTAGTCCCCCCTCCTCTCCTTAGTAAACAAACAGTGGAGGTGAGTGAGTAAACATATTAACGTGTGGTGAGTCTGTAAACACATTAACGCCTCAGTGGGACTAATGTACACTATGTCCTGTACCAGCCGTTAATAAGGGCACACTGCTACAGGGCCAGGGGGAACTGTGACAACTGTCTGGCATCTAGAGTAGCTGTGTTTGTGAGCTGTTATAGGTGGCAACCCAGGTTTCACAGGTCCAGATAAAGGTACACATTATATTGTATAAGGGAAAAAGGTCATTAGGTGGAGATAAGTTGAATAATGCATAAGAGAAGATTAATGCAGCATTGTTCTAACATCGGATGTTGTGTTCTTTCAGGGAGGGCGGACCCTATGCATCAGGGAGGTGTGTCCTGTCCTCTCATGCCCCACCCACCTGAGCCACACTCAGCCCGGACAGTGCTGTCCCAAGTGCCTCGGTAACACCCCACTCTCATCAAATTCCTAATAGGACTCTCAGATAGAAGTCTGGAGAACATATTCATATTTTATGAAAAAGAGTACTTATCTCAAATTCACACATTATTAAAACATCATAACAGTTCTAATAATTATCATCAAACTGATCTCTTTTTTTCTTTCTCTGTCTCTCCGTCAGGTCAGAGGAAAGTGTTTGACCTGTCGATGGGAAGTTGTCTGTTCCACAGTGAGGTCTATGAGAACGGCACCTCCTTCAAGCACGACAACTGCACCAGCTGTACCTGCAAGGTAAGAACTGACCAGGGAACCAGACCCCAGAACTCTATTCAACGTATGTACCATATCACCAAGTTACCATCAATAACTGACCCCTTCTCCTTCCCTCGTATCTCTCAACCTTCAACTTCTTATATGCCATATTACCAAGTTATTAATTAGTAATAAGATTACCAAGTTCATCAATAACTGACTTCTTCACCTTCCCTCGTATCCTCCACCTTCCCAGAATTCCACTGTGGTGTGCAGGAAGCGCTGCTCTCGGCCTGGCAGTTGCCATGGTGACCAGTGCTGTGAGGAGTGTCTGTCCTTCGTGAAGGTAGCGGAAGTGAAGTACTGCCGGGTCAGGAACAAGATCTACCGGGTGAGACACTGTGGGACAACACCCTAATGATGCATCCTGATATCAACTTCGAATAATAGAACCTTACCATTGCCTCAACATTCAACACTGATACTATCCACAGCAGCTGTCCTTATTCTGACATTTATATGCATATTTATACAGACATTAATACTTGATTGATAAGTTGATTGATGTTGTGGTTGGATTGGTTCCCTCTCTGCTTCTTACTCTGCTCTAGGAGGGAGACATGTGGTCGTCTGTGAACTGCACCCTGTGTGCCTGTATCAATGGGGCCATCGAGTGCCAGCCAAAGCAGTGTGTGCCAATCATCAGTTGCCCCTCGGTGAGAGACAGGCTCAAGGCCCAATCACAAACTGTCTCTTTTTGTATTGCGCCTTTTTTCATTCCAGGAATTTTTCAATTAAGTGATGTGAATGACGACATCGATTAGAATAGTACTTAAAAAAATATGCTCACTCACTTTACCTATCACCTTAACGCTGGAATCCGTGCTTCGGAAACTGCCATGTCCGTTTGCGATATTACAACAACAAAGTAGTTACTTCAACAACACCGCTTTTTCCCTCAGACATCATTGCAAATCATTGCACCGTGATAGAACAGCAGAGTATGTACTGCAAGTTATTTTTACCACAATGCTGAATGCTCCTCCCTCCGTTTCATCAACAAAAATAAAAACAATAACAAATGCGCTGGGCGACAGTGGCTCTGTTTTACCGTATGCAGATTTCAGCTTTAAACAATTTCCCACCGCAATTTACATGCATTTATCCCTATGTTATGAACACTGCCTATACCTATAGGACATATCCCTGTGGTCCCCTCTGTTCTCACTGAATCATCAACATGAGACAGTCCCTTTCACACTTCATCACATAAACAACCATCACGTCCCCATCCATCTGGTCCCTTTCCCGCTCAGACAGACAGAGGTTGTCTACCGTCCCAGAGTTACTATCTGTGACTAACCGCCACACGTTAAAACCACATGCGTGACGTGTTGGTGTCACTGTAGGCAGCTGGCTGGAAGCTGATTTAGCGGTGGAGCGGTAAGGAGCAGTCAGAACCGATTCACCTGGGCCAGAACAGTGTGAGTGGGCTAAGGCACGACTGTGGTAACTTACCACAGTAACCATACCTTCCGCTGTCAAGTGGTTGAGTAACGGTCCCAGTTCCACGGCTGTCACCTGTCATACGGTCGCGTTGAGGTCACCTGTCTTGGGGTGATGTAGTAGACCTTTGAAATCCAGTGACCAAATGGTCAGTTACTTATTCATGCTGTCAGTGACCAGCGTTCACACGGTTACAATGGTTACATAGCCTCACCTGTTATGGTCACATAGTGGCTGTTTGTTGCACTGTAATGTAGTGGTCATCTGTTCTTTCACTACGTTCATATAGTCGACATTAAAGGCTCTGTGCCATTATTTTTTAAGCTAGCAACCCACCACCATCACATATACAGTGGGGGAAAAAGTATTTAGTCAGCCACCAATTGTGCAATTCTCCCACTTAAAAAAGATGAAAGAGGCCTGTAATTTTCATCATAGGTACACGTCAACTATGACAGACAAATGATCATTTTTTTCCCAGTAAATCACATTGTAGGATTTTTTATGAATTTATTTGCAAATTATGGTGGAAAATAAGTATTTGGTCAATAACAAAAGCCAATACTTTGTTATATACCCTTTGTTGGCAATGACACAGGTCAAACGTTTTCTGTAAGTCTTCACAAGGTTTTCACACACTGTTGCTGGTATTTTTGGCCCATTCCTCCATGCAGATCTCTCTAGAGCAGTGATGTTTTGGGGCTGTCGCTGGGCAACACGGACTTTCAACTCCCTCCAAAGATTTTCTGGGGTTGAGATCTGGAGACTGGCTAGGCCACCACAGGACCTTGAAATGCTTCTTACGCAAGCCACTCCTTCGTTGCCCGGGCAGTGTGTTTGGGATCATTGTCATGCTGAAAGACCCAGCCACGTTTCATCTTCAATGCCCTTGCTGATGGAAGGAGGTTTTCACTCAAAAATCTCACGATACATGGCCCCATTCATTCTTTCCTTTACACGGATCAGTCATCCTGGTCCCTTTGCAGAAAAACAGCCCCAAAGCATGATGTTTCCACCCCCGATGTCACAGTAGGTATGGTGTTCTTTGGATGCAACTCAGCATTCTTTGTCCTCCAAACACGACCGAGTTGAGTTTTTACCAAAAAGTTCTATTTTGGTTTCATCTGACCATATGACATTCTCCCCAATCCTCTTCTGGATCATCCAAATGCACTCTAGCAAACTTCAGACGGGCCTGGACATGTACTGGCTTAAGCAGGGGACACGTCTGGCACTGCAGGATTTGGAGTCCTGGCGCATAGTGTGTTACTGATGGTAGGCTTTGTTACTTTGGTCCCAGCTCTCTGCAGGTCATTCACTAGGTCCCCCGTGTGGTTCTGGGATTTTTGCTCACCGTTCTTGTGATCATTTTGACCCCACGGGGTGAGATCTTGCGTGGAGCCCCAGATCGAGGGAGATTATCAGTGGTCTTGTATGTCTTCCATTTCCTAATAATTGCTCCCACAGTTGATTTCTTCAAACCAAGCCTGCTTTACCTATTGCAGATCCAGTCTTCCCAGCCTGGTGCAGGTCTACAATTTTGTTTCTGGTGTCCTTTGACAGCTCTTTGGTCTTGGCCATAGTGGAGTTTGGAGTGTGACTGTTTGAGGTTGTGGACAGGTCTTTATACTGATAACAAGTTCAAACAGGTGCCATTAATACAGGTAACGAGTGGAGGACAGAGGAGCCTCTTAAAGAAGAAGTTACAGGTCTGTGAGAGCCAGAAATCTTGCTTGTTTGTAGGTGACCAAATACTTATTTTCCACCATAATTTGCAAATAAATTCATTAAAAATCCTACAATGTGATTTTCTGGATTTTTTTTTCCTCAATTTGTCTGTCATAGTTGACGGTACCTATGATGAAAATTACAGGCCTCTCTCATATTTTTAAGTGGGAGAACTTGCACAATTGGTGGCTGACTAAATACTTTTTTTCCCCCACTGTACACAACACCCATATGGTTATGGAGCAGATAATGGTCAAATAGTAATAATGAACTGTCATACGGTCATCAGTCAGACAGTAAAATTACAGTCACATATGGCTGCCTTTGTCATGGATTCCTAGTGGTCACACAGCGTTCACCTGTCATACAGTCATGAAGTATATCTCCTAACGGCCATCTGTGTTTGTGTCTTGGTCACTGGGTCATGGTCATCTGTCGTAATAGTCACATAACAGCCAAATGAGACACGGTCACCTAACGGTCAATTGCAATATAGATATGGTCACATAGCGGTCACCTGTCATACAGTATCACAACATCCACTCATCATACCTTCCCGGTGGTCATGTAGCATTTACGTACATCACAGCTTCCCATAGAGCATACAGTCTCCAGTCAGTCTTTGGATGCTTGAGTACAGTGAAGAAAGCTTAGACCCTGAAAGCCAACCAAGGCAGAGCTTCAAAGAGGGGGTGCACTGTGTGAGGGTTGATTGTGTGTGTGTGTGTGTGTGTGTGTGAGTGAGAGTGAGGATCTGGGGAGAGAGAGAGAGAGGATCTGGGAGAGAGCGAGAGAGAGAGAGGATCTGGGAGAGAGAACAGATCTGGGGCAAAGGTAAGTGGGGGGTTGAGGGGGATAGAGTTCTCAAATGTGCACATCTGATGGAAGTTGAAACGTACCCACCACCCACCCTCTCTCTCTTGCACACACACCAGGCAGAGAGTAACAATTGTCTGTATCAATGTCTCACTGTCCACGTTTGACTGGTTTTGTCTGTGTCTATGTGTGTGGGTATTAATATGTAATGTGTCCAGTTGACTGTCTGTCTGTCTCTTGCGCTCTGACTGGCTGCCTACTGATCTCTCTCTTATGTCTGTGTATCTAACGGTCTGTCTGTCTCTCCTAGAATAAGATCCTGAACAGAACAGGCTGCTGCCCGGTTTGCACTGAAAGTGAGTAAGTTACTCCCCTCTTCCTCTGCTGGGTCCTCACACACCTTTGTGGGTTGGATTTTGCAGTTTTGTGGCAGTTGTTTCTTTCTCGGTCTTCTCTCAAATTGAAATTGAGTCATGTTGTATTAATCGCAGATTTCTCATGCAAAATACAGGAAAACTAGATGGATCAAATTGATGCCCATAATTAAACACACTCCCTCTTTCTCCTCCTTCCCTGCCTCTCTCTCTCCCTCCTATCACTCCTTCCAGAGCCAGGCGTGTGTACCGTATTCGCGACCCCCACTACAACACCTTCGACGGGCGCACGTTTAACTTCCAGGAACCTGCCAGTATGTTCTGACTCAAGACTGTGGTGGTGTCCCCTCCGGCGGGGGTGGAAACAGCGCCGACTCTGGCTTCACGGTTCTGGTGAGGAACGATGCGAGGCGAACCCGCTCCTACTCTGGACCCAGTCAGTGGAGCTGAGGGATAGGAGGGCTGAGTCTCAGCCTGCACCGCACCTGACGGTGAGGAGGAACAGCACACGCATCGCCCTGCCCTACCATGGCCCTGGGGTCCACATCGACCTGGATGGATACCTGCTCAAACTCACCACCTCGCAGGTTAGACGGGCTGCATGTTAACTTAATTGGAACCCAAAGAACACTGCTAAAGCACACTGTAGCTCCTTTTTGAAGCATAACTTTGTCTCTCGCTTTCTTTCTCCCTCCTCCCCCTCCATCAGGTCTGGAGATCACGTGGGGACGGGGACAGCTTTTGTGGAGGTGGTGGCTGCTCCTCACCTGCGCCGTGGTCGTCTCTGGTGGCCTCTGTGGGAACTACAATGGACACAAGCGGGATGACACCATGGGCAGCGACGGCCTCTTCAAGTTTCGTCGTGGATGAGTTTGCCGAGTCGTGGCGCGTGGACGGAACGCAGGTTTGTGCCCAGCCCCTCAGGAGGCCCACCTCGTACCTCTGTCCCGGCAGTGTAAAGGTGAAGTTCCGCGCCCACAGGGAGTGTCAGAAGCTCAAGTCTTGGGAGTTCCAAAAGTGTCACCGGGTGGTGGACTTTGCCTCCTTCTACAGGTCAGTGGTGCTTGGGGTGTCTCAGGAACATTGGGGAGCATAATTTGACACAACGCTCTTGTGACATGTTATTCATATATCAAACGTGATATTTCATTATCTCCGATGTGCATAGAATGTCCAGTGTTGTGTCGAACATGGAACCCCTCTTAGTATGGAGATACATTTAATCCAGTCCATTTAATTTAATTCAACAGTTATTTTTTCTTACTCCTCTCTCTCTCTCTAGGTCCTGTGTAACAGACATGTGTGAGTGTCCGGTGCATAAGAACTGTTACTGTGAGTCCTTCATTGCCTACAGCCGGGCCTGTGAGAGGGAGGGAGCCCCGTCCACTGGAAGCCAGAGGCTGCCTGCATGGGTGAGTGACAGCACACACAGCCTATCACTAAACTTCATGGAACAGGGGACTCCCCACATTCAATTTGCTCAACAGAATGTATCTCTGAAATCCATTCATGCAATTCTGTCAAACCAACCCCTTCTTCTCCCTCCCACCTTCTCAGCCACCCAGTGTAAACACGGAGCGGTGTATGACACCTGTGGCCCGGGGCTGCACCAAGACCTGTGACAACTGGAACGAGATCGGGCCTTGCCACAAGCCCTGCGTGGCGGCTGCCACTGCCCAGCCAACCTGGTGCTGTTCCAGGGCCGCTGCATCAAGCCCACAGCCTGCCCTGGCCGGTGACCCTAGTGTCCCAGAGGAAGGGGGCCGAGAGAGGGCCAAACAACCAACACTGCCTGGCACTCAGGGTTCATACCTGGGGGAGTGAGGAGTGGGGGAACATGGGGGGTGAGTGTTGGGTGATGGATGGATGAACAGACAGGCAACGATGGACTGAAGGGAATCTCAGAAGACAGGTGGGTCAGCTAGAGGCCTCGTCCACTCTGAGAGAGATAGATACCGGCCATCACGGACTGGGGTTTGAAGCTCCGCTATCTGCTTCTTACTCGTCCAGCAATACCTTTGTGCTCCACAGGATGGCGCCCATGTTGTCTTGAAATGGGAAAGGTATCTGGAGGGAAACATCACCCTTCTAGATAAAGGGGAGGAGGCTCTTTGGGAAAGCCTTTGTGGCTATGCTTCGTTAGTTACTGGACACTCAAGGGACATCCATCCAGACTGCTGGACCCCAGGAAAAGGGTGGGGCTGGCTCTCTGTTGAGCCAATATGGCCTCAGTGTTTCACTTTGTTGCAGCACACAGACATTCAAAACCAGGAAACCAACCAATGCATCTTGAACAAGCATGTTCACCCTGCCAGCATAAGGGATAAGCTCTACGATGAATATATTGAACAACCCCCAGGTCTCACTTGCATAGGATTCTTTTATACTGTAAACTAACAAGATTTGTATAAAAACAGATAGCATTTTGTATTATTATTATTGTTATTTGTTTGTTGTTGATATTGTTAATTTATATATCGATCAATTGATATGTTGTAGCAAGAGCCAGATTCATAAATCTAATTTCGCTATAAATGATTTAAAGGGAAAAAAGCTATTTATGTATTTGTTGTTTAGTTTGTATAATTGTGTCTTGTTTGAAGAGAAACGCCCAAATGTGACTTGGTTGTTGCGCCATCGCAGGGAAGAAACGTACTGTATTTTTAAATGCTCAGTGTGTACAGGTTGTTGTGTGTTGATTCTCAAACTGAAGGTGTTCCTCGAGACGTACATTTCACTTGACTTTGTAAGTTATTATTTAAGACCAGCAATATATAATTTTCATGAAACTCATCTCTGACAGTTTTCTTCCTTTATTTTGGTTGACTGATGTGAGGTCAACACTTACGTCATTTAGCATGACGCTCTTATCCAGAGCGACTTACAAATTGGTGCATTCACCCTATAGCCAGTGGGATAACCACTTTACAATTTATTTATTTTTTTAAAAATTGTTTTTAGGGGGGTAGAAGGATTACTTTACCTATCCCAGGTATTCCTTAAAGAGGTGGGGTTTCAAATGTCTCCGGAAGGTGGTGAGCGACTCCGCCGTCCTGGCGCCGTGAGGGAGCTTGTTCCACCATTGGGGTGCCAGAGCAGCGTAACAGTTTTGACTGGGCTGAGGCGGGAACTATGCTTCCGCAGAGGAAGGGGGAGCTAGCAGGCCAGAGGTGGATGAACGCATGCCCTCGTTTGGGTGTAGGGACTGATCAGAGCCTGAAGGTACGGAGGTGCCGTTCCCCTCACAGCTCCATAGGCAAGCACCATGGTCTTGTAACAGCTGCGAGCTTCAACTGGAAGCCAGTGGAGTGTGCGGAGGAGCGGGGTGACGTGAGAGAACGGGAAGGTTGAACACCAGACGGGCAGCGGCATTCTGGATGAGTTGTAGGGGTTTAATGGCACAGGCAGGGAGCCCAGCCAACAGCGAGTTGCAGTAATCCAGACGGGAGATGACAAGTGCCTGGATTAGGACCTGTGCCGCTTCCTGTGTAAGGCAGGGTCGTACTCCAATGTTGTAGAGCATGAACCTGCAGGATCGGGTCACCGCCTTGATGTTAGCGGAGAACGACAGGGTGTTGTCCAGGGTCACGCCAAGGCTCTTCGCACTCTGGGAGGAGGACACAACAGAGTTGTCAACCGTGATGGCGAGATCATGGAACGGGCAGTCCTTCCCCGGGAGGAAGAGCAGCTCCGTCTTGCCAAGGTTCAGCTTGAGGTGGTGATCCGTCATCCATACTGATATGTCTGCCAGACAATTCGCATTTACATTACAGAAAGCATCTATTCAATTTAAATACATGTGCACACTATAATACACCTCAAATCTCAAAAACTAGAGATAAACGCAAGAAGTCAACCACCTCGATAAATGTTCAAGAGAGGTTGTACTGGGACAGTAACAGTATGGGTCAGAAATAACACTGGATGCCAGAGAGACACACATTGGAAATAGCATTAGCATTCCAAGTACATGGATCAAACTGCTGTGAAAACAAAACATTAACATTTATATACCCATTGATTGATTGATGTCCCAGACACACAACAGCACCAGTTAAATACCATTTAAGCCCCTTATGAACACACAAACTGGTTGAATCAACGTTGTTTCAACGTAAATTTGTCAATGTATTGTGACATGGAATCTACGTGGAAAATACATTGGATTTGAAAAAAAAGTAATCAATGTAAACTTATTTTGAGGGTGGAATTTCATCAATGTAACCAATTTTCAACATAGACAAACCTTGTATAAAATATGTTGAATTTGTACCTTTGAAACAACGTCAGATCTTCAACGACATATCCACTATCAGGAAAAAAACTTTAAGCTGGGCAGCACCTCCTATTGGAGAGTTGATCTATATACAGCTATTCATTTGGTCTCCCATTCAGGGTTTTAACCAAGCCCAGCCCTGCTTAGCTTTGATATTTGTCACTGACTATAATAGGACTAGATAGAATAGGACTAAGTTAAAGAATAGGACTAAATCAAATCAAAGTTTATGTAAAGTGCATTTAAAGTTTGATTAGATTTAGTCCTATTCTTTAACTTAGATTTTAGTTGAGATGAGACACAAATCCAACATATCAATTATTAATTTGTAGACAAACTGGATATTGAATTGTGTTTGGTTGTCAATGCCAACCAAATATCAACATTTGAAGGAGATGTATCTTCTGATTGATAGTTCCATCTGTTCCACTGACTTAGTCTGGCTTTAATTCCAGTTTGTCTACAAATTAATTATTGATATGTTGGATTCAGGTCCCATCTCAACCAAAAAGTTAAAGAATAGGACTAACCACATCGAACCTTAAATGCACTTCAACTTTGATTTGATCCTATTCTTTCATTTTGATTCTTGGAGACATGAATCCAACATATCAATAATTAATTTGTAGACAAACTGGAATTAAAGCCAGACTAAGTCAGTGGAACAGATGGAACTATCCAATCAGAAGATACATCTCCTTCAAATGTTGATATTTGGTTGTGTTGACAACCAAACACAATTCAATATAACTTTTGCAATACAGTAAATAGCCTATTAACTTGTCCACAGGTTAACAAATGATATGTTGGATTCACCTCTCCAACTAAACCAAAAATAAAAGTTAAAGAATAGGATTAAGCAAGTGGCTCAGATGAAACCATCCAAGCATTAGATATCCTTTAAAATGTTGATATTTGGTTTCCTTTTTGGAATACAGTAAATAGCCCAAAGTTAAGGCTATCTTACAAACTAATGTAACAGTATTTATTCAACCTTAAAATGAGTAACACACATCCATGTGTGAATGAAGGAGTCCGGCGCAGGAGGTAAAACACCGAAGTCCAGAGTTTATTCCGTTTACATAAATAAAACGCACCCAGCAATAACAAATGGAAGAGTCGAGCTACTCGCTCTCACAATGAAACAATCACTCACAAAGACAAGGGGAACAGAGGGAACACGTATACACATACTAATTAGGGGAATGAGCACCAGGTGTGTGTGATTGACAAGACAAGATAAGTGGAGGATGAGAATGGGATCGGCAGTAGCTAGTAAACTGGTGACGACGAACGCCGAAACATGCCCAAACAAGGAAGGAGTCAGCCTCGGTTGAAGTCGTGACACCATGGCCACATTTTGAAGCTAGCCTACAGTAACTATATCATGTCTTCTTATGTAATAATAGAAAGCGTGCATGCCCAAGATAGCATCCAAACACCGCAGATCTTTGGAGATCTTCACAATTGCTATAATAATCTGCGCAGAATGTCGAACACCATTGATCACTTGCACTATGTGTTTTTAATGTAATCTCAACTGCAATCCAGGTCATTTGGTCGCGCTATTAGAGTATGCACAGTGATAACACATTAAATTGTTGTATAAATACAAAATATCTGACATTGTATTACCATTTTAACTTTGTTGTGCTTTTAAATGGTTGAAAGCATAGTGATAACACAATGGAAATTCAACAAACTTCTGGCTGTCTCTTTCAGTGGGTGAATAAAGGTTGAAATCTCATTGATCAATGTCTCAACCAAATATTACCCACATTTCCACGTTGAAATTACGTGATGTGCCCAGTGGGATACTATGGCAGGGATACACCACAATGTCACATCTCTATGGAGGACACATCAAGATATTTGTTTTAACCCTTTTATCGATTTGTTATGACTTTTGGACTAGGGATTGTTTTTGTTATAGGGCACATGATATAGAGTATCAAATTATATTCACTGTCACAACAGTTGCTAAATTAAAAGATGTGATCCAATGTGACTGCTATCACTCCAAATCAGTTGAATCTATGGAACTGATGAAAAACAAGTGGTCAATTTATTGCAGCGGTTATATTTTCTGAATAACTCAAAGTCTGATGAAAATAGACTCATGTCTAAGTAAAAATAGAAGTTCAGTGTCACTACTTGTTCAGAGTCTTGTTTTGCTTCTTTGGTACGTCTGAAAATGTCTACACTGGTCTGACACTAGGCCAGTGATATATAATTGGGAACTTGGGACAGTGATATATGGTTGGCCCAGTAACCACGTTTCCATCCAACCTTTTATGCGAGTAAGGTTCATGTCGGATAAAGAAATGCCACCACAGGCCTGATGGGAAACAGCACATTTGTCGGTAAACTTTCCAAATGTCGACTAAACTAAATACGCTAGACAAGGTGGGATCTTTTTTGTGTCTGTAAATTTAATTATGCGAAAAAGACGGTGGAAACGCCTTTATATTGACATAACTATCATATCGAAGTAAATTTGGAGTCACGTGATGATATTGCGTGATCCTCCCACTACAACTCGGGAAAGCATGCAGTTTATTAGGCTAAATGAAATAAATGAAGGGTGGTGAAAGTGCACTGTGATGAGCTTGATGCGCCTTTCCAATAAATGTGATCGATGCTTGACAAATAAAAAATAATCACGCTCTTATCCATAACAATCTCATCATGTAGACTTGCCTATCTGCGAGCTGTTGGCTAGAGCGCACGTGCCAACACCAGAGATTTGCAATATAATGCAACATTTCTTCAGTAGAGTTTAAAATGCGATGGAAACCCATTTAACTTGTATTTTTTATTCGGTACATGGGAATTCAATCGCAAAAGTTGTTTTTATGTGCAATAAGTCATCACGCACATACTGTTATCCCCAACAAGTCAATTTGATGCAAACATCTCTGGTGGGAATATGCACATATTGTTTTTATACGGATTTTACAACATTCGCATTAAAATCTGTCACAATTGGATGGAAACCTAGCTATTGAGTGAGACAGAATCAGAAAGTCAAATGATAGATGTGGAAATAGTAGATCAGCGATAAAGGGTATGGTGAACTAAGTACTGGGTGTTGGTTAGGTGTTAAAAGCAATGCAAAATATTTTAGGTGGAAACTACTGAAAGTGATATTACAATTAAACTAAAGTGCTTTGACATGTAAAGCATTGACCCAGGCTCATTTACTACCATTACCTGTTACTGATGTTCACCAGAACAGGTCAATATTCCAGCTAAAACCTTTAGTAAGTGGTAAATTTAAACTTTAGAATCTGATGCTACGTAAAAAAATATGAGTATGTCCTTTAGTATCATCTATAGCTTAGATCAATGTGAGCTGTATCCTTGCCTCTTAAAAGACTGATTTTGAAAGTGTCATGATACTGATAAAAACATGGAATGGGTGAAATGCTTTCAGTGCCTTCTTTTGATTTGCAGATAAATAGGGAGGCTGGGTGATATAGTCCAAATAAGCCCCTCCCCCTGTGATGAAACAAGAAAACAAAGACTTTGTGATACAAGTTGATACAACTAGAGCTCTAACTACAGAAAATATGTATATGCATTCTAATATATATATATTCTTAATACAAATCAAAATATACAGCTAATCAAAAATACACTATTAAATCTCCAGGTTGGCCGGCTTCTCAGAGATTTAAAAAATACAACAAAACCAGGTTTTACAGTTGGGTCAGTTACCACAGCAATGAAAAAATGGCACCAGGCAAAGAGAAGAAAGAAGGGAGCAAGATGGTGTGATAATGAGAGGTAGAGAGAGCGAGCAGGAGAGAGACTGGGGGCAGTTCAGTCATCACTGTCGCTGCCTGACTCGCTCAACTGGAGGTCATTCCCTGTGGACACACAAACACACACATTACTACATTGCAACCACCACCTACAGACTTCTATCGAGAGATACATTATTAGTAGTCCCCCCAACGTAGAGTGCTACACTGGCCCTACCAGTCCTGGTACTCACTGAGTGTGTTCATCAGCTGGTTGCTGCCCGGTTGCCTGTCTGCTCCTCCGTTGGCCATGGGGTTACGGTTGGGGGAGGGCTGGATGTGGGGGAGAGGGAGTGGGACAGGTTGGGGATGAGGGCGTCATGCTCCCCATCACTGCTGGGAGCTGTCGTCCCCCACTACCAGAGCCACTGGCCGAGTCAGATGAGCTGCTGCCGCTACTGCTACTCATCTGTTCAATAACCTCCACCTCCGCTCGCAGCTCTGTGCCAGGACAGGAGGGGGCGAGAGAGGCAATAGAGTCAGGACACAGTCAAAGTCAATACAGAAACAAGAATGATCACATGGTAAAAGTGGTGGCAACACATGCAGAGGCTCACCTCTCTTGATGTCATCTAGCTGGGGCTCAGGGGAGGGGTTGTCCTTGGAAGGGGAGGGGGAGGTCTTGGCCACTGCACCAGGCTTAGTGGGGGCACGGAACTGCGCTGGAGGCTGGGGGACAGTTGCACGCACCGACTGCTGCTCAATCCTGGCCTGGATCTTACTGCTGCCCTCCACTCTGAAAAACAAAGTCAACAGCTGCACATCTACTGTCACAAATGATCTGCAAAACACATTTCTCCTAAAGGTTAATTGTTAGTATGCATTTTTGAGACAGTGTTTTGGTTAACCCCCTCACCTGGTTTTCTTGACCTGGATACTGCTGCTCAACTTCTCCAGCATGTACTCCCCAGTGTCATGATTGATGATAAGAACACAGTCTTTCTGATATGGCCTCTTATTCCCTTTGAATACTGTCATGGGTGGTGTAGAGCCCTGGGAACAGCACAATAACAAGTATCATGATCAAGTAAACCGTTTGCTTTCATCTTTCTGCAGTGGAGTTATCAGAAATAACTTTTGTTATTGTACAGCACAGGCAAAAGACCACAGCTGAGTAACTAAAAAACACCCATTCTTACTGGAATGTGAGGTAATGTGATGGTGACTTCCTCTCCTTTACCGACTTGCAACTCTCCCTCGCAGCTTGTGTCAATTGAAGCTGGTTTGAAATCATCTACAAGTGTGAAAGAGTGAGAAAGGTAATTATAAGGTCAGAAATACTAGTTACCTGTCCAAAATTGTAATCAGTAACCTAACTTTTGGATTACCCAAACTCAGTAACGTAATCTGATTACTTTCCCTTTAAGAGGCATTAGAAGAAGTCAAAAATGACACATTAAACGCATTTGGTGTGTTATCATTGTGGTCTCTGATTTGTGGTCAGACTCGCTCAGGTGGAACAACCTTAAACTTGCGCCTTTTTTCAGTACTGAATTGAATGTCATTGTGAAAATAGAAAGATGTTAATGTATTTTTTTTCTCGCAAACATCCTTTCTGAATTTAAAAGTAATCACCTAGCTACGCTACCTAGTTTTTCAAAAGTATTTGTAATCTGATTACAATATTTTTGTTCGTAACGTACCTCGTAACGTTTAGTTTTTTGTAATCAAGCTAGTTAACTAACAGTAACTAGCTATATTGTTACATAACGTTAGCTAGCTGACGAAGATAGTTAGCTAACATTATCTAACTTACCAAAAGGCGTGACTAAAGTTGGGTCTAGTAAAATAAACGTAACATATTTACACATTTATACTTAATCACTAAAAATATTGTCTGGCTACTAACATCTGATGGTGTGAAATGACGATTTTGGCCTCTTCTCAAAGCTCTCTCCGAGCTTCAAAACATGTTCTTCTTTGTCCAAGAGCGGATTTGTACTCCCATTCATGACTCTGCTGGAAGTTTAAGATTCACATGTATTTAAAATATGCTGCTTTATAACACTTAATGATACGCTACTTTAGCTAGCTATGCAGCTAGCTAAGCTGTTCAGCAAAACAATCCATACGCCACATGACCACTTATTTTCCTGTTTTGTTCCAGTGCTGAAATGTCACCGATAGGATCTGAGATCCCTGCTTGGTTTGACTCCAAAGGAAACACCCACAAATCAGCATATTTAGTACCTTAGAATTAGTAACAATGTATTATTATCTATAAGTATAATAATTTCACTCACACGAATAAGTACAACGTTTTTACTGACTGATATAAACCGGCCGGAATCATCGTAATCAAACACTGTTCCCACACGGACGAAGAAGACTACATGCCACACGAGAAATCTTAGAACATTTCTGGAACATTTGCGTTCATTAAAAATGTATGTGGAAATATTTCGTGCATTTTCATTAGCAGTCTATCTAACACTACAATGTGTTAGTACCATCTATTAATATTAGCTGGATCATTTAATATGGATTGATGAAATATAATAGATTTGAGAATGTCAAGGAAGTTCTGCTATTAGCTACTACCGTTACCTACAGTCGTACAAGTTATGGCACTATCAAAGCAAGACGACACAGCCAATGTTGTACTCCCTGGAGAGGAACCCAAAGACGGATTGCCATGTCTTACCCAACCTGTCCAAAGCAAAACATCTACTGGCAGGACTTTGAATGAGAAAGAGATAGAGAAACTGACAGGTGACCAGACTTTGGTGTCTGACTTCAAGCAGATAAAGTTGGAAAAGGAGGCACAGAAAAACTGGGACTTGTTTTACAAAAGGAACACTACAAACTTTTTCAAGGATAGGCATTGGACCACCAGAGAGTTTGAAGAACTGAAAGTGTGCCTTGAGGTAAGAAGATGGTGTAGGATGTTGTTAGGTTCCCAACTAGGGGTGCATCTCAATATGGTACGTTTCTCTCTCTCAGTTTGAAGCCCAGAGGCTGGTCCTGCTTGAAGCTGGCTGTGGGGGTTGGGAACTGCATCTTCCCACTACTGGAGGAAGACCTCAACATCTTTGTCTATGCCTGTGACTTCTCACCACGAGCTGTGGAGTTTGTGAAGGTAAGAAGATGTACCACTAATGACCCGGAGCCAGTGAGACTTTTAACAAAACAACCCTGATGTCCAGAGTCATTTTCTCTTTGTCCTCAGCAACACTCCCTGTACTGCACTGAGCGCTGCAGTGCGTTCCAGTGTGACCTGACTAAAGATGATCTGAGGGGTAATGTCCCAGTGGGCAGTGTGGATGTGGCCACGCTCATATTCGTCCTCTCAGCCATCCACCCAGACAAGATGCAGCAGGCTCTGGACAACATTTACAGGGTGAGACAGGGCTGAGGAAAAGCATGAAACTGCAGTAAACACTTTAAACACCCTCAAAATAACTTGTGACTGAATTGACATACTCTGTGTCAGGTTCTGAAGCCAGGGGGCATCATTCTGTTCAGGGACTATGGCCTGTATGACCACGCCATGATGAGGTTTAAGGCCGGAAACAAACTGGGAGAGAACTTCTACGTCAGGCAGGACGGCACCAGGTCTTATTTCTTCTCCAAAGGTCAGTCCATTCCTCTTTCTCTTTCCTCTCCTACATTTTCCCTCGTAGTAGTTCTTTTAGCTTTTTTTGTCTTTCTTTCTTTCTCTCATCACATAACGCACAAGCAGTAAGCAGTCGGTCTCTTCTATGGGACTCTTTCTTTGTTTATACATTTTTCTTCTTCTTCTTCGATGAGGTTTAACGGCAGTTGGCATCCAATAAATGTTGCATTACCGCCACCTACTAGACTGGAGTATAACTCCCTTATACTTTTCTTTTAAAAAATTTATACAAACAAATAATAATACTAATACCCTACCATCTAACACTACACTCACAAAACATAAAAATATAAAATAAAATACCATACTCCACTATTTAAATCTATTTAGTCCTACTTCAGGCCAACAGCCTGAAAGGATGGGACACAGCCACTTAACACAACCTGAAACTCTTCTGATGTCAAGTCTTGACCACCAAAATACCTCTCCGTAGCTGCCACCACAACCTCTATTTTCTGCGACTTACGTTCCAGCCCTGCAGTAGAGTTGATAACCATTGCTATAAATGGCAAAAATCCAATCTTACTGAAACATACAGTACCAGTCAAAAGTTTGGACACACCTACTCATTCAAGGGTTTTTCTTTATTTTATACAATTTTCTACATTGTATAATAATAGTGAAGACATCAAAACTATGAAATAACACATGGAATCATGTACTAACCCAAAAAGTGTTAAACAAATCAAAATATATTTTATACTTGAGATTCTTCAAATAGCTACCCTTTGCCTTGATGACAACTTTGCACACTCTTGGCATTCTCTCAACCATCATCACCTGGAATGCTTTTCCTTTAAGGTTCCACATATCCTGAGCACTTGTTGGCTGCTTTTCCTTCACTCTGCGGTCCGACTCATCCCAAACCATCACAATTGGGTTGAGGTCGGAGAATAGTGGAGGCCAGGTCATCTGATGCAGCACTCCATCACTCTCCTTCTTGGTAAAATAGCCCTTACACAGCCTGGAGGTGTGTTGGGTCATTGTCCTGTTGAAAAACAAATAATAGTCCCACTAAGCCCAAACCAGATGGGATGGCGTATCGCTTCAGAATGCTGTGGTAGCCATGCTGGTTAAGTGTGCCTTGAATTCTAAATAAATCACAGACAGTGTCACCAGCAAAGCACCCCCACACCATAACACCTCCTCCTCCATGCTTTACGGTGGGAAATACACATGCGGAGATCTTCCGTGCACTCCAGACCAAAGGACAAATTTCCACCGGTCTAATGTCCATTGCTCGTGTTTCTTGACCCAAGCAGGTCTCTTCTTATTATTGGTGTCCTTTAGTAGTGGTTTCTTTGCAGCAATTCGACCATGAAGGCCTGATCCACACAGTCCCCTCTGAACAGTTGATGTTGAGATGTGTCTGTGACTTGAACTCTGTGATGCATTTATTTGGGTTGCAATTTCTGAGGCTGGTAAGTCTAATGAACGTATCCTCTGCAGCAGAGGTAACTCTGGGTCTTCCATTCCTGTGGCGGTCCTCATGAGAGCCAGTTTCATCATAGCGCTTGATGATTTTTGCGACTGCACTTGAAGAAACTTTAAAGGTTCTTGAAATGTTCCATATTAACTGACTTTCATGTCTTAAAGTAATGATGGACTGTCATTTCTCTTAACTTATTTGAGCTGTTCTTGCCATAATATGGACTTGGTCTTTTACCAAATAGGGCTATCTTCTGTATACCACCCCCTACCTTGTCACAACACAACTGATTGGCTCAAACGCATTAAGAAGGAATTAAATTCCACAAATTAACTTAACCACCTCTTTTGAAATGCATTCCAGGTGACTACCTCATGAAGCTGGTTGAGAATGCGAAGAGTGTGCAAAGCTGTCATCACGGCAAAGGGTGGCTATTTGAAGAATCTATAAAATACATTTAGATTTGTTTAACACTTTTTTGGTTACTACATTCCATATGTGTTATTTCATAGTTTTGATGTCCACTATTATTCTATAATGTAAAAATAAAGAAAAACCCTTGAATGAGTAGGTGTGTCCAAACTTTTGACTGGTAGTGTATATCACTTGTTGGTTTATCCCACTGTACTGGTATAGATCTACTTCTCACACCACTCCTCTCAGGATCCCTTCCCCTTGACCAATCTTCCTCTACTTTCTTCACTGCCTCAGCATATGACAACTTCTGCACTACTCTAACCCTGGAAACCTCAACATGCCTCTCTCGCATGGGCACCCCTACAATTAACACATACCACTGCTTTCCCCAATGCTACACATTCCTTTGTCCTATGCCCTTCTGCACACTTCTCACACCTAGGAACCTCCCTCCTACACACTGCTGCCACAAGCCCATAAGCTTGACACCTGTAACAATGTAATGTATTCAGCACAAAAGCTCGTACAGGATAACTTATATATCCTAATATCACTTTGTCGGGCAAAACTCAAAAGAACAGACAATGACTCTACTGTTTCTCCACTCACGCCACCCTGTCTGCGTCTCACCAAACGACGAGCATCACAAACACGGGAATCTTCCCCTTCAGTTGGTCAGCTTTCACATTTACCGCTACCCCAGTAATCACTCCTTTCAATGGCGCCCTTTTCTTGAGAGCAAAACAATTCACATCTCTTTCCCCCATTCATTTAACACAGAGCTCCTGCTCCCTCTGACCAGCAGAAACACAAACAATTATCACTAGACCACTTCTGGTTACCCTCACCGATTCCACAGCACCCAACTCTGTTTTCACCCAACCTGAAACCACAAATGGATCAGCCAAAAGGCAAGGGTCCACTTTTTCCAAAAACTTCACTCCTACTGTCACAGACTCATCTTTATCCCGACCCTCGGTGCAAACCTCGGGCTCCGAGAACTTCACCACACCGACCACCTCCGATACTTCGCCCTCATTCACTTCCATTTCTCCTCCTGTCTTCAACTCACTCTGCTTACACTTTCTACCATTCTCCTTTAACAAACCATCTCCCTTTTTTCTGCCATTTTTAACCGACTCAAGCTCACCCTCTTCCTCCCTCTCTCTCTCTTAGACCTCCTCTGCCTCTCTTTTTCCCTCCATTCCTCCTCCGTATTCCAAGTCTAACTCTCCTTATGATAATACTGCACTTCTCCTGACATACATCTTGTTCTTGCCTTGTCAAGGGACGCCATTTAACCGGCTGTCACAATCAATGTACAATCTATACATTTTTCATCTGAACCTTCTGTGTTTCAGAGCTCCTAGCTGACCTGTTCAGAGGGGCGGGGTTCGAGAGTGTAACCAATGAGTACGTGCTACGAGAAACGGTCAATAAGAAGGAGGGACTTTGTGTGCCCAGGGTGTTCCTTCAAAGCAAGTTCCGAAGGCCAGACCAATTACAGAGCTCCTGAAGTCCCTTTCCGCAACAAATGTTTGAAACCTTCAAAGGCACAAATGGACTGAAACCTTCATATATAAACAGATATCATTGGACAAAAGCCTACACTGCCGTATTGCTGATCAAGTGCCGTTTGTTTGATAATGCTTTTTTATTAATAAAACTCAGTGGTGGAAAAAGTACCCAATTGTCATACTTGAGTAAAAGTAAAGATACCTTAATAGAAAATGACTAAAGTGAAAGCTACCCACTAAAATACTACTTGAGTAAAAGTCTAAAATGATGTGGTTTTAAATATTCTTAGGTATCAAGAGTAAATGTAATTGCTAAAATATGCTTAAGTATCAAAAGTAAAAGTAAATGCTATAAATAATTTCAAATTCCTTATATTAAGCAAACCAGACAGCACAATTTATTTTTTATAGCCAGGGGCACACTCCAACACTCAGACATAATTTACAAACAAAGCATTTGTGTTTAGTGAAGTCCACTAGATTAGAGGCATTAGTGATGATTGCGCGTTCACTTGATAAGTATGTGAATTTGACTCTTTTCCTGTCATGCTAAGCATTCGAAATGTAACAAGTACTTTTGGGTGTCAGGGAAAATGTATGGGAGTAAAAAGTACATATTTTCTTTAGTAATGTAGTGAAGTAAAAGTTGTAAAACATAAAATGGTAAAGTACAGAATCCAAAAAACTACTTAAGTAGTACTTTAAAGTATTTTTACTTAGTTACTTTACACCAATGATAAAACTATATGTGTATACGATGGAGAATTTCTTAGAGAGAATGGTTTGGATGTGTAGTTTCAGAGTTGTTAAAGTTCCAATACTATTTTTTGCTGCCATCTTTTCCAATCACATTTTTTTTACCACAAGGGGGCAACAAAACCTGTATAAAATATGTAACATCAAGTGCTCCTTGGTTACAGTCAAAATAAATATTGTCTCATATTTTTTATCCTGCTCAATTAGTTTTATATTTCCAATTTATCATTTTTACCCATACAATGTGCATACTTGGCAAACCCATGTTGACTTCTAAAAATGTAAACGTGATGGTTTAATGTAGATGTCATGCACCTAATAATCTCTCGTGGACAGATGCATGTAACATATCTGACACAATTATGCAAGATTTTAGTTCTTGGTGTCCGAGATTATGCACCTAATGATTTTGAGTGGGCAGGATTTGTTTTAGCGTAACAGTAACAGTTCCTTATATTTTTAAGTTGCCACTACATACGATAATACCTCTGCTTTTATGTCTTTAGGCACTGAACAACGAGCATCTGGATTTGTTTTTGAGACCACCTCTTTTTTCAGTCCCCCTCCAAATGCATCCACCTGTGACACCACAAAGTCACCCCTGACCCTGTGGTAGGATGAGTCACCAGCAAGCACCTGAAATTATTACTCACATGTCACCTTTTCAAAGACCTCTACAGGTGTTTGTCCTATCTGGGCGTGTGTGTGTGTGCACGTTTCTGTGTGTGTGCTTATGTGCAGGTGCACGTGCAGGTTTTTGGTGTGTATTTTTTCATGTGGAACTGCCCCCACCACGCATTTGCCCTTTCCAGCAGTGGGCTGGGTCAGTGTGGGTTTGTGCCATGTCACCTTTGGGAGATGAGACAAGGGAACACGTGTCACTCCTCTCACATCATCAGGAACGTGAGGGCAGCTAGATCCACAGTACATGAGGAGTCTGACATTCAGTGAAATGCCGCAACCCCACCAGACACTGTCTGCTGGACACTTGGGGCTCAAAGGCCAGCTCCCTTCTGGCTTTTTATAGCCTATACAGGGTTTACTGATACAGTAGAGGATGGCAAAGCACTGCCGTTTAAAAGGGTTCTTTATATCACCAGGTAGGTTCACGTGGGTCTGAGCATGATTTCGGCAACCCAGAACCAAAATCTTGCATCTACTTTATGTTAACGTCTGTCCACAAGAGAGAAAGGCTTTGCACAGTTTCACTGACATTAATCTCTATGAAAGGGATTTATCATTTGTTTACAAATTGGGTTGATTTATAGATCAGATAATCAGTGCAGCGCCTAGGTCAGACCGACCCTACCCACTGGGCACAGATGTCAATTCAACGTCTATTCCACGTTGGTTCAACGTCATTTCATTAAAATGAGGTGGAAACAACGTTGATTCAACCAGTGTGTGCCCAGTGGATAGTGAATAAGCACAGTACGCCCCATTTCCATATCCTGTCAATAGGAAGTCTATAGCAACACAATGAGTCATTGAGGGAGTACACAGGTGCTCCCAGTCCTATTCAAGGTCCCCATCATCACTCATTACTAATCACCTGTCACCATTGTAATGTTCGGGATGCAGGGACACACCCTGATCCTTCCTCTACACACACACACACACACACATAAACAAGTGGCGCCCGTCTTTCTGTCGCGTGACGAGGGTTCTTACTGATGGTCCAGGCAAATCATTATTGTGAGCCTCTACCCCCAACAATGTTCTCTTAATGGAATCCAGTCCACATTCACCCACTGCTATAACACTTGGCACTTTCCCCTAAACATTTACAGCACTAAGTGATCATTATCAGCCTCTTAGGATCCTTTGTATATGAAGACGCTATAAGTACCTGGAATGTTTTGTGAAGTGGAGCCCTCATGAGTGTGATGATATTGCATAAGAGGAATGTGATAGGAGGGATTGCAGCGTATGATTACATATTTCTCTCCCCCTCTCCTTTTCACTCTCACCTTATTCAAATGGGCAGAATGTTCAGTGTGTCTCAGAGATCAAATATAGTGCATATCTATCAGCGTTGTCCGAACTACACAATCCATCTCAATCCTAAATGTTCTGAACGTTCCGCCCTACTAAGCAGGACCATGCCAAGATCCGTCTCTCTTATATTGCTGTATCATTTCCTTTATAGAGAGGGCACTTCCTGTAGAAAAGTCTCTCGCACACGCACATGCTCAGGCTGAGGTCAGCTCTGCTCCACAGTGGAAGAGAGCACTGAAGAGGACATAGCCTTCTAGTACCTTCTATCTGGAGGGGTTTGACATATCCTGTTATTCAGACACGTTCCTTTGGGTGGACAGAACATGCTGACTACTGTAGATGTCCTTGTGATTTTGATAGTAGTTACAGTGATGTAATGTGGGAAGCTAAACGCTTGTGAGATGAGGCTAGTACACTGTTTCCTCTGTGGAAGGGATCCCTTCCTTAATGATATTGACTTATATTGGTTTCAGTAAAAAAAAAAAAAAATGTGTTCACAGTCCTAGATGTGGCTTTTTGGTGCTTATGGTTTTGAAAAGTATTGGCGAAACAATGTAGTGTATGCAGTTATGAATACCTATTGAAATACTAATCCTGATTTCACATTAGTTCTTCATATACTGTATACTCCCACTCCCCCCTGATCACAGCCATCCTACATACAATAAGTAGGCTGTATACAATATATTTGATTCTCCTCCTAAATGGGGCACGTGATTCTCTTGTCAGTGAATGGGTAGCGGATGTATTCCAAGGACTAGACGGGTTTCCGAAAGGGACACGACCCCATCAGATTGGAGCGCTGTGGAAAAAGTCATTGAGGTTTTCCTGACTGGTTGATTTTCTTCCTCCCCATTATTAACACTGGCAGTGAACTGGTGTTCAAACTGGTGGTCTAACTGGTCTGTCCTCTGGCTTTAATGTGAGCAGCCAGACAGTCTGAGTTACATAACTGTCAAAACAATCACCCCCCTCAATCTGCATGCCTGCCATCCTCTGCTTCTCTCTTTTCCCCTCTGATGGGCATGGGAAATGAAAACAAGGATGTCTGGATGTGGGTATGAGAGAGGAGAAAAGAGAGAGCGAGAGAAGGAGCAAGTAAGCAGCTGTGTTTGTGTTGACTGAACCTGTGTGAATACAGGTCCAAGTGGTGTGTGTTTGTATGTGTGGGAGAAAAAGAGGGTGTAATACCTGGATTTACTCCCACACTGCAGAGATGCTCTCCTCCTGTTCTAGCTATGGGAACAACCCTAAAGGCAGCGCTGTGTCTGAGTACCCTGTACTTACGCACTGTAGCTGAGTCACCTTACACATGTCCGACGGCTGCCTAATCACGCACTGCAGCACTGATAAGGACCTCTTATATGCCTGAGGTTAATGAACAAAATGGGCTGTTGAACAGAACTGTGTCTTAGGATAAGGGTCCTTCACTGATGACGTGAATGTGTGCTATTTGCCTATCTAATCATATTTAGTATATCTGGGTCACATGGTATCTGAATCAGGATGGGACAAACGCATCTAACAAGAAGTGAAACTAATGAAATAGCTCAATAGGTCTATCTTGTCATCATAGTGCACTGCAGTAAAATAACTGGAAATAAACATTCTAATGGTAGTTGAATGATAACCAAGCCTTATGTTCTAATGTCAAGCAATAGCACTGATATGTGTCATTCAAAGCCTCTGTCATTTCATAAACTCTTTATAACTTTTTTGTAAACATTACCACCTACACACCACATTTACATACTGGGCATTCCATTACCTTGGGCTGAGAGAAAGTGAGAATTACAAATATTTTTATCAAAAATGGTTCCAGTTCCACTCAGACATACAAAAATACCAAATGAGTCCTGTCTAACATGATTGGTGTGTATTTTACACAACAGCCTCTCTACCTCCCAAACACAGATCATATTGTTGAAAATAATATAAATTTTAAACATAAATGTGCCGTATTATGGGTATCATTTGAACTTGAAGGAATTGTTATACAAAGATGGAAGCTTTAAATCAATATATCATAAGGTTTTGCCGGAGTAGTATTTATCTAATATAGGCCTTCTGTACACAACTGGACGTGCGATGATACCATATAAATATAATTATATTCATCATCAGATTGTTCTTGAACTCGATTTCTTTGAATCCAGACCCAACAGACCAAAATACCATGTTTAATCTATAGGGCATCCCCCATTAATTTACTGTATCATGCATCTCTTATGGTGTTACACTGCTCAATACTGGGCTACTTATGTTTTGAGGATACAGTATATGGTATCTGAGCATTGGAAAAAGTGGTTCTAGAATATGGGATGAAGAGAGTATCTGGTATTTTGGAGTAGGCTGATAACAAAGAGGGTATTTGGTTGGGTATGGCTAACTGGCCTAAATGGAATGTAGGGGCAATGAATATCTGAGGGTATTCATTAAATACATTTTCATTCATGATTATCTGAAATCTGGAACATTCTATTGTGGGAAGAAATATATATTAAAGACATTTATAAAAAAGGTATTGAATTTCCAAATTGTATATTCAACTTGTTACAACTGTTTTACCACACAGTAAGTAGTCTTTGATGGTACATAAATATATAAATGCATCCGTTTGGAGAGCAGAAGGGGGCGTGACGTTACGCTGTAGATACGCGTTCACAAGTAATTTCATCATCACTTGCTCAGTGGCTCGGCATTGGACGCAGACAGAGCGTTGTGTCAATTGACATTTTACAAGACGATTATCACGCTTTTGTCTCTCAATGACCTGTATATCGCTTTGATATACATATAAATATTTCAAACCTCCTTTTTATCATTGCTAATGTTGCAGTGTGATTGAGCGTGTTTCTTCTAGAAGCGCCGGTCTCGCGGTTAGAGCGTCTCTTGGAAATTGGCTTTGTTCGCTCCGACAGCACACAGTCGGCTTTATCATCCAGAATGGACAATTTGGAGAAAGAAAATAGGTCTGACGAAGATTCGGAATACGAAGAAGAGAGGTGGACCCTAGAATTCAGGTACGCTATAATAACAATTGCTCTTTGTTTCAGTTGAGACAACTAATCTCTTAATTTAACAGCATTTGATACATCCACTTCAATGCACAGTGGAAGAGTATGTATTATCCCGGCAGAAAGTCTATCTTATTTGGGGTCTTTTTTCAAATTGTTTTTAATGTATTGATTTATCAAGACTGTCGATCTACCTTGAACAAAGGTCTGTATTGTAGCCAACTAAGTTGAGACGTAGGCCTACTTGTTAGGTTTATGATGGGCTATGTTTTAGCCAAACTTGTTTCTGATTTAATGGAATGCATGGGAATACAGGCCTGACACTCAAATAGCATGTTCATCTGAATATACCTTCTGCTGTGTGCTAGGCTATTAATTGGTTGAAAAATAAAATTGTTTAGCCTTAAAAGCTATGTGCATTTAATATATCCATAAATCAAGATGATAGCTGATTCTTCTATTTGTTCAAACCATCACTCTGGCTACCTTCTAATGTCCAGTCTAGTATTTCATTCAAGTGTAACACATTCCAGATGTTGCAGACTTCCCAGATACTGTATTACTTCCTTTCTCTTGGTGTTGCTCAATATTGTCATTTGCTCTCTTTCTTACAGGGAGAACTGGAGAAACTCAACCAGTCTACAGATGACATCAACAGATGTGAGACACAACTGGAGGTAAGACAGTGTACACGCACACTTTCAAGTTTGACACACACTTCCCTCCAAAGTGCACCACATGGCTGACACAAATTGACAACAACTAGAATCAAATGAAAGTGAAGACTTGACCGCTCTGCCATCAGATGTGTCATCAGACACTTTGCAGCAGTCTGTGGCTTTTCATATGTTTTACATGCAAAACCCATATTTTCTGCACTATGCAGCTACAAGGTGACCCACTATCAAATAATTCCCCTTTCAACCATTAGACATTGACCTCTGCATTTTGAAGATGATTCATTCAGGTCATTGAGGTGGTGTATGTTGCAGAGTGTTGATCTTTGGATGCTGTTAAATGTCAGTAAAGTAGTAGCACCTAGCTCTGTCAGTCGTATACCTTTTTGGATCTGTAATAAGGTAAAGTCTCTTTAGGACACCTGTTGGGGTCAAAGGAGGCATTCAGTCTATAAAATACCTGTCATTTCTAATGTTTACTGGATCCTCACCAACTTGAGCAGCATAAAGCTTAAAGAACTTGTACTTGACAATGTTTCCATTGATTTTGATGTTCAATGAGTGCTTGTCAAATACTTACTTGTTTTTCGAGTTCAGATATACTCGCTCTGTGTTTTGAGTCAGCGGGTCATGGTCAAATCAGTTTATTTGTAGACCCAGTTTGACGTGGTCTCTCAGTGCACAGCTGTCTGCCTGTTGGAGTAAACGGTGTGCCAATCGGTGAAGTGTGTCTATTTGAGATAGACTTGAGTCCTTACCGATGGCTCCACCGATCTGTAAACAAAATTAACGTCTCAAAAGATCAGATAAAGGCCTCTGTGGAAACCCTTTGCAACACACACACACACAAAATATTGTCCAACTTTTTGAGCGCATTTTACTTTAAAGGGAATAAACACACAAGATGTACTGATTCACCATTTGTCGAACCACTTCTCAAGTACATGAGCCACAGGAAGTAGGGGGTGCTGAGGGTGCTGCAGCACCCCCTAGAAGGGAATAAAAGGTATCGCAGCTCCCCCACCCCCAACTACTGCTCAGTGCAGATTTGGCAGAGCTTCTGGTATTGATGGAGTGATGAGGATAGCCAGCAGCAGAGCCCATTTGGATGTAGGAATATCATAATGTCCTGGTAATGGACCATTGGCTGTAGTGTTTTATTGATAATATCAAGGAGCACGTGTCACTGCATTTGTGATAAGGGGCAAAGCAGATCAATGGCTATAGTTCCATAACATCTGTGAGCATTTTGTATTTAATTCAGAGGCCTTTCATTTAATACCAATATCAACATCCAAATGGAATAAGCTGTATCTGGGTAAAGGGCAATACAGTTACACAAATGGTTTGGATTGAATTAGAGTATTTTTAGGTATACGACAGTGTGTTTGAGATGGTGTTCAGTGTATGAGGAGGCTGTGACAGAGGAGATGCGCCACAAAAGCAACGCTCTGCTCGACCCTGAGGTGTGAGGACAGAGACTGCACTGTACTGTAACCTCTGCTGGATCAGCTAGAGGAGAAAGAGAGAGATGGAGAAAATGAGAGTGGAAATAAGAACAGAAAAAAGGGGGATGGAGTAGAGGGGAGAGAGTGGGGGATGAAATGCATTACAAGGAGAGATGGAGAAAGGGGGGACCGTGACCCCATCCTCTGAATTTTCTCTGTTGAGAAATAGATGGTTTACATGGCCTGTACACACACACACACACACACACACACACCGTACAGTTTTCATACCCAGCAATTACCCCTGTTGTTCTGAGACTGAAATAATGCATGGTGCCTCCCTGCGGTGGCCTCTTGCTATGCAGGAGGTTGGGAGTTCATGGAAAGGCTGTTTTTCTCTCCAGGATGGCAGGTATCTGATAACCATGTCAGAATTCCAGTCTGACAGAGTACAGTAAAGAAACATGTTGGGGCAGCAGAACAGCAAGTACCAAAGTGTTGCAAATGGCAAACAGTGGTGGTGGAGCCATCACTGTATTGGGTCCTTGATCTGCATACACACTGAATGGGAAGGAGCTAGGGTTCAGGGGCTAGGGTTGTTTTCGGACATGGTGTTTGTCCTCAGATGCCAGCTTGTTGCAGGATGAGTGATGTCACAGGAAGTGTGTGTCCCTGCCCTGTTCTCACAATTGGCCTTCCATCCCTCAGATTTGAAATGGTAACAGGAAGGATATCTTAGTCCAGAACACTGGTGCAGATTTACATAACATCCCATGGTCAGATTTAAAGTTTCAAAGAATGGAAAACAATCCAACAAACTTATTGCATAAGTGCTATATATTTTTTTCCACACTGACATCTCCAGGAATTTCATGCTTGTTTTTGTTTTCTGTCTACCATGATGTCTCCTTTCTGGACGTCACACTTGACCTCACTTGTTTGATCTGAGAAAAAAATCTCCCTCTGCCTTATCTAAAACGGTTTCAGGCATTTAATGTTTTGGATTAGGATTAGGTTTGATACGGTTGGAAAGTAGGCCTGTTATTGGCTTTATCAGCATGCTTAGCTGGGGACTCTTACATCTAACCACTCCGACTGATGAATAAACATTAACCAGTAGCTGATGGTGTGTCGCATAAAAGGCTACTTTCATATGATCATTTTCATATGGCCATTTCTTTGTTGTAATTGCCTGTTTGCTTGTGTCTGATGGTTGCATCGACATAGCTGCCCTTAACTTGATCAAAGACTAATGCAATTTTTAGGACACTGGCCTTTTCAGTTGCAGAAGACTTGAAGGTGGGAGAGCCCCCCGACTCGTATGTCTAAATTAATTTAATTACTGTCTTAAGAGTCTGAATGAATACTCTGGTTTCGTGAAATCCCTGGTGCGTCTAACTTAATATTTGCTGTCAATTGTTAACTGCGGTTGGTTAACTAGTTAAGAACAATGACCTAATAATGTAATGGCCGTAACATCGAGATGAGTGTTGAGTCTTCTATTACCTTTGTGAATATTCATAGCAAACAAAAGGGTTGGAAGTTCGCTACAGTCCTAGTTAATAACCCTTTCTCCCTGTTTCTCTCTCAGGATGCCAGGCAGAAGTTCCGCTCGGTATTGGTAGAGGCCACAGTGAAGCTGGATGAGCCGGTCAAGAAGATTGGGAAGGCGGTGGAGGAGTCCAAACCCTACTGGGAGGCGCGGAGAGTGGCCAGACAGGTGAGACACCACTCAGTGGACAGGGGGACTACGAAAGGCTGGGGGTCTCTCGGCTCATATTGACCTTAGAAATAGTCCAAAATCTTTTATTTATCGGAAACGCTTTATTTGCCTTGTTTCTTTGGGATTCATTAAAACCAGCACCATTGCATAAATTTGATACCAGGTTGACTACCACATCATTTCTAAATACTAGGCAAATACATTGAACACCATAATGGTAGGGACTGTTAACTAACGTGTTACCTATTTACCTAGCTTGACTTGCCAGGAGCAAGTATTCTTTCTTAAAACTGCATTGTTGGTTAAGGGCTTGTAATGTAAGCATTTCACTGTAAGGTCTACACCTGTTGTATTCCGCATGTGACAAATACAATTTGATTTGAGTGAATCCTCACAGCCTCTCCTTCATTTGCCTAATTGCCCCTCTACACACGGTAATGTATAGCTCTAACAAACAACATCACTCCGTGTTAAAGCCTGTGTTAATGAGAGTGAGGGGGTGTGGGAGTGGCTTCTGTGTAAGCTGTGATCTCGGTTCCCTATTCTGCAAAGCCATAGCTATTGTTAGAGGAAAGGAGAGCTGCTGCCACCTGCTCATCTAGGATAAGAGCCCTGCAGCTGTAAACAGTCAGAGAGGAACTGCCGGGACCAAACCAGACATGAAAGGTTTTTAAAGGCCAACGGTTCTTCACTTCTTCTCTTATTTTGTTCCCTCTGGTGTTTTTTGGCTCTGCTTTGGGCATTGTGTTCCCCTCATTCAGGCAACCTCTATATGGCTTCTGGAATGAGCATGCACCCTTTGTGTGGTTGTGATTTATGTTAATGCCCCTGACAACACAAAATTAAGTTCCCTTATGGAAAAAGGAAGTTCTTCTAAGTTTGAGGATATTGGATTGTATGAGTTCCTCTGTCTACCTTTCGCACATCTACTCAGGGGTGCAACTTTCACTGGGGACGAGGGACAGGGACCCACACACACACGCACATTCTGAAATATAATTTTTGTCCCCCTCACAGTTTTATCATTGCACTGTGATACAAAAAGAGGCATCGGTGTGCTTTAGGACCATGCGGACACGTCAGAGCGGTCGGGTAACGGTGCTGCTATCTGCAGCTGCTGTCTCTGTGTGTTGCGCCTTTTCTCCAGGTTGTAGCAAGCACAGCAGAAACTGGCTACTCTTTATTTGACTGATGTAGCTGGCAAGTTAACAGCATTTTTTTTTTTATTCTCAGTGCTGAGCTAGTAGTGTAACTGACATGTAACGTTAGCTAATGTTTCATCCCATCTCGACTGAAGTTATGTCTGAAAGAGAATGAGCTAAGCTAGCTAGCTAGTAGCTACCACAGCCAGTTCAGCTTTAGCCTCTAGCTATCTGTCAGGTAGTAGCATCTAACAGCTGTTGCGTGTGTATGGAAATGTTTTGTAGCCTTTTTTGTCCCGTTTCAACAGAAGTAAATTAACTTGGCTAGTTTTTGCGAGTTGATGTACCATTAGAGCTAGCCGAAAAGTTGCCTAAGGTTAGCTAGCTAGCTCACTAACTTCAGTTATTTTAGCCTCAATCACACTAGACCTGAATCAAACAATGAAACCAGCGGACAAATGATTGAAGACATATTCTGAAAATTTTTGGACAGTGCAATGTGAGTTATTATTAGTCAGTATAGCAATGTAACGTTATTGATCTGTCAGTTTCCCTAGCTAATTCCCTACTTTTCACATTGACACGGTATAAACAGCTTTACAAGCTACACTGTCATGGTGCACAGTCAGTACACAACACTATGCTCATCATGTCTTAGCAGGATCAGATGGTGACAGGGGTCTCAGCAGGGTCAGTCAACCAGGGAAGACCAGTCTGTGACGGTGCTGAGGTGAACTTTTTGCAGAACCAAGGCTATTTCTCTGTGCAGCAAACACTGGACAAGCCAGATGTTTCAAAAGATTGAAACTATTTTAGGGCAGTCTGACAAACCTCTAAAGTTGATTTCCAAACCGTATCAAGGGTTGATAGAGGCTTTTCCCCGATGGCACAAAACATGTAAAACATGACGAAGACCTCGGAGACACTATTGATGATGATGAATGGATACAGATATGTTTGAATGCCCAGTCATGTTCATATAATCTCAGACATACATTACTGCAGTTTAAGACCATCCATAGAACATACTATATGCCAGTGAAACTGAATATCATGCACTCAGAAATGTAATTCCCTCTGCTGGAGGTGTAAAACACAAAGGGGAATTATTAAAATATTTGTCCTCCTAAACATGGCCCTGCCAAGCGCTGCACTGCTTCTTGATACACTGCTCGCTTAACCCGGGAAGCCAGCCGCACCAATGTGTCGGAGGAAACACCGTTCAACTGGCGACGAAGTCAGCGCGTATGCGCCCGGCCCGGGCCACAGAAGTTGCTAGAGCACGATGGGACAAGGACATCCCGGCTGGCCAAACCCTTCCCTAACCCGGACGACGGCCAATTGTGCGCCGCCTCATGGGTCTCCCGGTCGCAGTCGGCTGCGTCTCGAGGCCCAAAATGGAGCATATTTGCATTGTTATGATCTTGTGAAGGCTGGCTGAATTCTGGCAAAGAGTATGTTCTTTTATCTCAGCATGTCTACAGATTCTCCCTGTTTTTGTTTGCTTGAAAATGTTGATACTGGAGACTTATCAGAAGAAACTGTGTATCCTAGCATTTATAGTGGCTAAGAAATGCATTGCTATTAATTGGAAGGTTGGATATCCTCCCAGATTGGATGGCAGAAATGTCAAGTTATGCATCACTAGATTTGATTTATTACAAGATTAAGGGTATACTGTGCAACTTTCATAAGGTCTGGGTGCCTTATATGGAATACTGTATGACAAAGGGGTCTGTATTGAAAACATGAGTTTTTTTGTCAAGCAGTTGCAAATATTTTTTTTTATTGGCACATGAGACAACGGTCTGATTTGCGCCTGTCTCAGTGGACTAATCCATTGAGGAGGCCACGGGGATGCCACGGTCCAAGAATATGGGGATTGTGTCTCAGATGCACAAAGCACGTCTCTCTCTCAGAATGCGCTCTCTCCCACCATTTCGTGGCTATTCATTGTTTCATAACTTCATTGTGTGCATTGTTTGCTGTGTCTCCAATTCCCCATTACATATATTGCCAGTAGTAGCCTACATTTACCGTTAATTCCCATAATGTTTGTTTGGGTACAGTGATTTATGTTAATGCATTGAATATATTATTATTATTATTATTAGTCATTTATCATTCTTATTGTCGGAGTGGACATGTGTTTTGCAGAACTCACAACTTATGCTACCCTTGAGAGAAACACGTTTTTATTTAATTCCATTTCGGAGTTTTGTCAATTTATTCATCGTCTTTTGTTTGAAACGCTCCTGTCAATGTTGAGTAAGGACGCACACCTGATTACGCATATAGAAGTAGGACTAGTCTACCTGGCCTGCACACACATCTAGGCCATAAATGTGCCCAAAATGAGGTGTGGAGCTTCTCAAAGTAATTTTTCTTCAACTCAAACAGCAAATAAACGAAGTCTGTTTTTAGAATCAATTGAGAATGGCAATAGTTCCTCAAAGTATTTGAACAATATTTCCAGCTCTCTCCCCTTTCGATAACCACTCGACACGAAAGTGAAAAATGTAAATGTGAGACAAATGAGAGAACAGCTCACTCTGACCATTTGACTTGCCCTAGCAGAGTTGTTTATCCAGAGCGTTGGTGACTGCAACTGTGCTGCTGGCAACAATTTAATTATGCTTTTTTGCCAACGTTTACTGACACTGGCCATATTCAACGGGTGTTGAGTGTTTGTAAATTCGTCAGTTATTCTGCGCTCTAGCACACTGACGAGAGTGCTCTGAAATCGGAGTAGATAGCCAGAGCGAATTTACCAGCTACGTCTATCGACCATTGTCGACAGACATAAACATTCTATTGAAATAGTTACTTGCATAGTGGAGTCTTTTTTGTTTAGACATGTAGCTAGCTAGCTAAACAATTAACCATATTCCAACTCATAACGTTACTACCCTGCATGAATCGGCATGTAGCTAACCAACCAGGTTCAATGTTAGCTAGCTAACATTAGGCTATAACTAGCAATTCAAATGACCTCTGAGATACGAATAATATTACTAGACAGTCATACATGTAACTTTACCTAGCTAGCCAGCCAGCTAACGTTAGCTAGCTAGCTAACAGTACACTTGAATATCTGAAAATGTAGCTAGCTAGGCTCTCTTACCTGTATACAGGGATGGACGCGTCTCCCTATCTGTCACGGATGCCTTGGTTGCCCTTAGTTTGATGATGTAATCCGGAGACAGGTGTTTTATACAACAGCCTTCTGTGTGTTCTCTTTTCCACTCCGTCTGCATATTTGCAATCAAACGGTAGAATTTTCTCCATCTCCATAGCTATCATACTCTAATTTGATTTCAAAACTCGGTCCTCCAGAAAGTGGAAAGCAACTCTTATGCAGTTCTACTACGTGATATCTTTCAAAAAAGCCACATTAGAAAGGATTACCTACACATACTGACCAGCTCATATTATAGACAGAAGCCTGCTACATGGCAGACCAATCCGAACTCATCTCTCGGCATGTGCAGCCAACTCATTATCTCAGCCAATCATGGCTAGCAGGAAGGTTGCTGTCTTTTTCCGTGGCTAAACCAACTAGGCTCGTAATTTATCAATTTTATTTGTATTTACAGATGGCATACAAGTTTGTTATTAAGGCACATGAAAGTTCACATGTTCCAGAAGGCATTTCTGCCCCCAAAAAACGCATTTTGATAATAAAAAAAAGTTTACGTTCAAATGGCGCTCCTGTGAAGTAGTGACGTGTGACATACGCCTAGTTTCCTGAAACGAGTCACATTAATTTTTTTCTGGATCTTTTCTACCTGCAGGCTGCAATATTTTTATGTGTTGGCGTTATGTACGCTGTTTTTACATAGTTGGCAATGTGGCAATAAAAGTTACTTTTAGATTTTTACAATTTTCATTTAGATTAAGAGAGTGTAGATTAAACCACAGACAATGATTTTGAGATGAAACTGTTCCACGTAAAATGTGCATATGAAAATCATTACTAGCACGCAGATTGGTAGAAATTGTAAGATCAATTGGCCCCTCCAAATGGAAAAGGTTGCCGAAGTGCTGGTGTAGCCTATTACCGCAACTTCAGCAGCGTAATTCTGCCAGCGGGAGAAGGCGGGTCGGAAAGATATTTTTTTCTTCTGGCTAGGCTACCTTGATCTTTGGCTCTCTCTTGAGTCATTTGTGTGTCTTAATTATTTAATCAAACAGCCTGCCTAAAGCATCAGATAAGTTCAGTACATATAGTTGTTTTTATTAAAACACATAGGGTGTGTCTAGATATGGAAAAATACATGTTTAAAAATTTGGCCAATCGATTGGTCAAAAGAAAGACTACGCTTGGTCAACGTAGTCTTTTCTTTTGACCAATCGAATTTGAGTGCATTTCCATATCTAGACACACCCTATATGTTTGAATAAAAACAACTATATGTACTGATTGTCTGATGGTTTAGGCAGGTTTAAACTTTAGATGCCCATGTTATGTCCCCACCACTTCTAAAACCAAAGTTGCGCCCCTGCATTTACCGGCCCAGTTATTTCACTGAAAGCAATGGTATGAAGCCACGATGTGTTCAGGGGTTCAATAAGAGTTTGGCACATACTCGCGGGATTGAGACTGAAACCTTTGAAAAGCACTTAACTCCGTGGCTCTTAATTCCAGACTAGGTTGGCAGGTATCTTAATTATGAACAAGTGCAGGACTCGCTTGTCTGTCATACTATGCTGAGCTCTGCAAAAAGAAGTCAGTGGGACCTGACTGCATAGGGCGATTCTAGGGCACTGGTCTCACACACTCATATACACACACACACACACATCACAGGTCTCATCGATCGAAGGTGTGGTTGAGAGCATTACAAAGCGGTTGAGGTTGAAATGGATCAGTGGTGCGGTAAATGGCTGCCTCTCTAACATGGTTGAGTTAATCAACCTCACAGTGGTGACTGGCGCAGAGGCCATTTAAACACAACAGTCCTGAATCAATTATGCAACATAAACACTCTTCCTCTCTTTCCCTATCTTCCTCCTCCTCCATACTCTATCCTCTGTCTTCCTCCTCTTCTATTGCAATGTATCTCCACCTCAGTCTCTCCATTCTCCTTCAGTGGGGAGCATGTACACAACGTTGAACTTGAATCATTGTTTGCCCAGAGGGTGGAAATTCTCTATCTCTCTGGTTTGTTGAAGTAGCCTACATGAGCAATACATTATCATTTGCTTTAGACGGCTAATGATAAGGTACACAGGGAGTGGCAGCGCTGTGGAAAAATGCTCTTGACCTTAGTCTAGATATACGCACGCACCATAACTCCATCTATTGCTTTGTTATGCAAAAAGCCTGTCACTTACCTTAGATGTTGAGAAGACTTGCTAGTATATCCTGCGGTAATAGGTGTCACAAGTTAATGGGTGACTGCGCTTGGAAGTGGCTCAGAGACGGTTGACCTCGGCCAGAAAGTTTTTTACTGTATGTTTCCTGAGGGATCGCTTGGGTACCCTGTACTATTCTTTGACAGCTCCCATTTTTAAAGTGCTGAATCAGAGAGTGCCTCGATTGCTGCAGTCACCGGTAGTGTAAAATGATGAAAAGTGTTTTTCTTATATCTCATGAAATATGTATAGTTTCCTTCTCGTTCACCTCCGCTTTGAAGAGTGTGACTTGACGAAAAGTAGACCAGTCAGGAGTTTTTCTAGGGAGGTTTGCAGGATATACTATTTTCAGGTTTTCTATTGTGTTGTATGATAGTGTTTTCTGTATCGTCAAATACAAGCAAATATTCTCACCTCAAATCAAGCATGGTCAGTTGGCAGAGCATTAGCATTAGCAACCCAGCTCCTATATCTAACTCTGGTTGCATATTAGCAGTTAGCATCAGGGTTGGGGTCAAATTTCATTTAAATTCGAGTCAATTCCAGGAAGTACATTGAAATTCCCATGCTAATTCTCTTCAGTACTTTTCAATTAGGAAAATGTGGGATTGGAATTTGGTTTACTTTCTGAATTGAAACGGAATTGACCCCAACCCTGGTTAGCATTAAACATTGAAGTCCTGTTGCCCTTCCCCTCAGCTGCCCCATTTTGTCTGGAGAGTAGGTACAGCTAGTGGGGGAAAGGTGGAACAAAAAGAGAGGAGGAGAATGGTGATGGTAATGTGATGTGGCTGGTGCAAGGTTTGGGCACAGTCTGCCTCCCCCCACTCTATCTCGCCCCCCTCCCTCTCGCTCTCTCCCACGGCCCGTTACCGACAGTGATTACCACGCAGCTGAAGTGCACAGCCGAGATCGTCTCAGCCCCTCGCTGCTCTCAGTCATCTAACCGCAGTGCGTCTGGAGGTGGGAAGAACGAAGGAGAGACGGATAATGAGAGAGAGGAGGGGAGATGCCTACGAGGTCCACAACAGAGGAGACAGACTGTGGATATGTCTGTGAGATTAGTTATGAACTGACCTCCATGATGGCCGTAGATTGAACAGATGTGGGGCTTAGTGATTTCTGGCTGGGGGAGGCTGGGGGAGGAAAGCAATGAAAATCCTTCAGGCCTGAAGGAGATCATCCCAGTAATTGGTTGGATTTGGTACAGCTGGAATAGAGTCAGACTGGGGAGAGAGCTGACTCCAGCTGATGTATGGGATTGTTCTCTGGCTCTGAGTCAAGGGGCAAATGGATCACAACTAGAAAGGATACTCTAGGTCCCTGCACATTTTTGTCAGAGACTGGGTGCTCTAATACATCAACCTGTCACTGTAGTGTCCGGGATAAAGCAAAAGTGCACTCTTTCAGTGCTGTGACTGGGAGAGAGTTTGTAGGAATTTATATGGTCTTGAGGTTTTGTCATACTGCTAAAAATTGCATTTTTATTACAATCCCAACATGCATTCTTGCAGTAGCAAGAAGAATGTTATCATGTCTTGCCCTGGAAAGTTACTTGCTGTGGTAGAATAGGGAACTTTGTGCCAGACAGTCTCCTTACTGCCACAGCAACTCAGTTCCATTTATTACAAAGCTAGTATATCCCTGAGGGTATGGAGATTGGGTTAAGACGGTTAGAAATCCTGCATAGTCAAGAGACCATCTGTAGACCTTTCTCTTCTGTGAAGAGATGTTTTGGCAGGCTTATAGCAGCAGAGCAGCACGAGGGTCATGGGGGCTAGGATGAGATGGAGGGAAGGATGGAGGAGCGAGACAAGGTCGTGGCCATGTGCTGGAGCCATGCTCTGGCCTCCTGGGAGGTGTGAGGCCAGCCTGTCCTGTGGTGTCCAGCCTGTAGTGTCCAGCCTGTGGTGTCCTGTGGTGCATGTTGATGCTGGTCAGTCCTGGTTAGGCATAACTGCTTCAGTCAGCAGGACTGGAGCTGCGTTTAATAATGGCATCTCAGCTTGACAATGACTCAATACAGCTGTGTGTGCAAGCTGTGCATGTACCTATTGTTCTGGTTGGCTAACGTGTGTGTGTGTGTGTGTGTGTGGTGTTGGCGGGGGGGTCAACAGGGGCGGACTGGGACCTGAAATTGGCCCCTGGCATTTCTAACTCACAGGCCCTTTTTCTCCAGGCCCCCACACCCAGCCCATTTCTTTCCTTTCTTTCCCATTTTCTTTCTGCTAAAACCCAGTTAGGCAGGCCCACTGGGCTAAAAATTGACCAGTTCATCTGGCATTTCAGGTCAGTCCGCCCCTGAGTTATCAACGCTTGCTGTCCAAGCCTGCAGCCATGGAACATTGTGATGAGTGTGCTGAGGAATTTACTGTAAAGTGGCTGTGGCTGGAGATCCAAGAGGCAGCTGTTCATAACAAGTGGTGCTTCGCGTTAGACGTTGACTGGAACACTGAAGTTAAGCAATGGTTAACCAACCACTTGGAACAAGAGGCTTGCACCCCCACGTCCATGTCTGAGCCTGTTGCTCCTTCACTGCCTCAGAGGGGGTAACATTCAGACTGACCTGATCAATCTACAGCATCTAGGTTGTTAATAGCATCAGACCATGAAGCATGATGAAGACGAGCTCTCCCTGAGTCAGGTACGGTCCAAACTTCTTCAGGATTAACTCTGTGGGTCTCTGACAGATATCTAGGGCAGTCTCAATCGGGCAGTCTCAATCGGGACACAAATCCAGGCCAGGCTATCGAAGCGTGACTAACTGCAGAGATGCATGTTTACTATCTGACTGTAAATCAATGACCTCCAATTGAAAAAGGCCCTTTTCATCCCATCTCACTCCCTTTTCACCAAGATTAATTGCCCTGAATAACTGAGGAGATAGATTAAATCGGTTAATTCTCCGTGGAAAATAGCTGTGTGTTTGTGTTCTCTTTGAAGGCCGTTACTTTTCCAGTGTTGATGGCCTATGCTGAGAAATGTTTAGCTGAAACTCTCTGGTCTTTGAAGTCTTGGCATATCTTGTTTTTGCAAACGTTGTCAAATTTATGCTGTGAAGATTATAGGAATGCTTTTATATTTCAAAGCTTCTCTTACATGCGTGCAGCCATGGAGACAAGCGTGAATATGTAGCAAAGAGATGATTATCTGAACATGTGCCGGTTAACCAAATTAATTCTCTGTTAGGGCTCCAAGAGCGTAAGCTGTGAATAATTTAAAGGCTTTATAGAGTAGGATCCGATTTTCTTATGCACAAAGAGAAAGTGTAGTCTTATTATAAAGTTATACTTTACTTTTCACTTGAGTGTGCACGCGGTTGGTGCTTTGTTTGATTTAAGTTTTACAGAGCCCTACTGATTTAAAATATGAGTAGGGCTGTAATGGGAAATTATTTGATTAATTATTTTCCTGTATTTGAGTTACTGTGGATATGGATTGATATGTAATACAACATGATTATATGTGCGGGGGACAGGATGTATTCCCTTGGGGAATAAGAGTTAACCATGGATGTTTTAAGTACCATATTTAATTAAGTAGTTTGGCACCTGTTACTCTATCATTATCTGTTGTGAACTGAGTACTGATGTTCTTACCTTTGAACTGTATCAAATGTCTGCCAAGTGTTGAATGTTGTGTAAAGTTTGACTCCGAGACTGGATTCAGGACCCTGGTAATGTATCTGTGATTCTGTAGCAGCTGATGTTGTGACTTCCTACGCCTCCTGGTGTTTACAGAACATTCGGCGCTGTGTGATTAATATAATTAGAACATTTTCTTTGCTCCTATTCTGGGAGCTGTCTCCATGATGCAACTTGTAATAAACCGGGTTGATTTGTGATTGATTTGATCAATGTCTGCTCTCCTTTTTGTTCGCCTGGAAATTCCTGTTACAAGGGCCTATGAAGTATCTGTGTGTGATGGAAGAGAAGTGAAAGTAGTAGACCTTATTATCTTTTTATATAGACGAACTGCAGCAAAATGCGAACTGATCTGGTATTAGACAACATCTTTCTGAGGCCAAATATAGGTTTAAAACCACAGCCCTTTACGGTCCTTAGAGACTTAAATAACAACACAAGAATGAATTGGAATTACAATAAATAGACTAATGCCTGCCTCCCTCCACTTCCATCCATCTCCCCTCCTCCCTAATAATCCATCTACTCTCTCCCTCTTCCCCTCCGGTTGTGAGAGTTCCCTGAGAGGCCCAGGAATTAAGAAGGTGACAATGAGAAATAATGCTCCTAAGTCTTTAAAGTTAGCTGGACTCTTTTTAAAAATATATTTTTTTTTTACACCATCACTGTGCAGCTGAAAATGGGGTAGAGATGGGATGAGTAAACTGAAAATAATAGAATGATGGATCATCGGCTGGCAGCGGACTGAAGTGGTAGATGGAAGAGAAAGGAGTAAGCAGAGGAGAGAGGGAAGGGCTGGGTTGCCAATCATTTAGTAGTGGAGCAGGTGTACAGCAGTAGGCCTGCTGTGAGAAGTCTCTCCTGTTGGCATTCTGTTCATCTGCAGTATAGCAGGTAGAAACAAACACTACTAAATACTAATACATGTACTTATATATTTATAAATGTGTGTCCACAAATAGCCTCTATCTACCAGTCTCAGACTGGTTCTGGTTGCATTCTTATGAATGAGCCTGCTATCTAGGGTTGATTCCTGCTGAAGTAAATTAAAGACGAGATAGATGCACAAAGAACATCGTGCTGTACAGTATTATGCTTCAATTTGCAATTTATTCCTATGAACTGAGTCAGCCATAGGACTTTGTCATCTAGTGAATAGTCCTTTCTCCTGAGGGATGATTCCTACTGTATTACATTAAGTGGAACCAACGACTGGATACAGAAAGCACATAGGGTGTTCCTGGGAGTGGGGGCATGTTTTTCTCAGCATGTAGTCTGTTTATTCGGGTTAGATTTAGGGGAAAACAATTATGCCGAGTGATTTTAAAGTGATCACTGAATGTGCTTACAGTGCGAGAAGAGAGTTGATTCTGAATGAGGGCGTAGGTAGCAATAAGACTTCGTGAACAACGTGACAACCATTTTTAAAGAAGGCACCCCAGTTGAATTCCTCGGCATTCAAACTCATGACTCATCCATACAGAGAATGGGCTGATAGACATCGGTTCAGCATGTGGTTGGACTCAACTCTCTCGTATATATACGCCAAGCCCATCCTGTCATGTGGAGAATCTGTGAATGGGTTGTGTAGATCACCACAAGGCAGAGGTTGTTTAGTTTGGAAGTGCTGAGTTGGCACGTTTGGAAGGCTAATCAAATTACCATTGTAGGGAATGGAATGTTGTTGTCTAAAAAAATGGAATATCTTGGCTTGCAGATCCTTATCTAGTAGTCTTGAGGTATGCCACATACTGCTCCATAGGTCATGATGAGAGCAGGAGCAATAATGATCACTTCATTTCAATGAGGTTTGTTTTCTTTGGGGTGACTCAATGTGTTCCTCACTTAAATTAGGTCAATAGAATTCCTATTCAGCTGAGATTCTGTTGAAACTTTTCTCTGCTGTAGACTTATTCTTAAGTTGCTTGCAGCCAAGGAGACATGTCCGTGTATATCTACCTTCACTTCCTCCCCAAACTAGTCAAACTTAGAACAAAGTAACTCTTTGTTCACTTGGAAATTCTATGATAAGCGGAAGCGAGTTGGGATTTAGTTTTTTTGGCAGATCAGTAACGTTTATTCGTCCTTACTGTAAAACGTCTGAATGATGCATTTAGCCTCTACAATAAATTTACACACACACACACACACACTCGTCCCCACACAGATGCAGTAAATCACCTTCCTAGACATGCTATTATGAGTTTGGGGCAACCTTGAGTTGATGCTTTACTGGTACCCACGAAATCAGAAAGGAGAGTTTGAGGTATAGCGCTAGCTACAGGGTGTTTCTGTCAGTTGGCGCTTGACTCGACGAGGATTAGAGAGTGGATGAATGAGGAAGGGATTAGCTCTGCAGCTATGGCACCACATGGGAAGTCTAATGCTCGGTGCTTCCCGCTTTGTACTGTACTACCATAACTGAGGCTGGAGGAGGGAACTGTTTTGGAGTTTCTGTTACTATGTGACCTTGCACATAAAGATATGCACAGAGAGAAGTAGGGACTAATACTTGTATGTTCTCTCTGGCAGCGAAAGTCTACAATGTTTTGGTTGACCTCAGAACAGAACATTCAGAGTGGGTAGGGAGGAATGTGTTAAAACAAAGCTGGATGTTACTGATACCTTCTGATAATATCAATAGATACCAAGGGAAAGCAAGATGTTGAGCCTTGTTGCACCCGCGCCAGCCACCCAAGCCAGCACACACAGAGAGACACACAGACAGCCACACAGACACAACAGAGAACACACAGACAGTGTGAAGTGTTTGACAATAATTATATTAGCTGTGAGGTCTTTGAGCCCCTAAAGCTCTTCCCCCGCTGTATACAGTAAGTGTCAAATGAGACGTTCAGCTGTACTTTGTGCTTACACATCCATACGTCATGCCGTCATGACCTTTCTGTGTTTTCTCCGAAATGAGTCCTTTTGATGTTAGGAACATCTTATATACAAGACAGTGTTTGGCGTGTTTCATAGTCTGTCACAAGGACTTTTCTGGTGATTTGTTTGTTAGTCACCTAGTTACTATTTTCCATGCTGACTCAACTAGCTTCGATTTGGTTTATTCCTGTCAATGTTTGAGCTGAAGGTTTTGTGTGTCTTGTTTTTAAAAACAGCATTTCACGAGAAGTCTTAACATTGTGAGTTATGGATAGAGACACTGGATATAGTAGTTTCTTGACTGAAGAGCTCATCATTAATTTCCTGCAAGAGGAAAGAGTTCTCTTGAGGTGTACAGATCGGGCGATTTGGCCTAGTATGGGCATGGGCCAGCTGGCAGTAGGGGCAGGGGTTCAACACTGAGATGGCCGGACATGGCCCATAATATTTTATGGTGAGAAGAGAACTTGGCTGGCGGCAGAGTGTCATGGCCTGTTGCGGGTTTACCCGTCTGGCGGGCCTGTCCTCTACCCATTGTCCAGGCCCAGGGGGCTAGAGACCCAGTCCTGAAGTGTGTCTGATAGGGTCTCATCCCATCCGTTGTGCAGATTTCTGCAGGGAGACCAATGAAGGTCTGGTTCTGTGGCTGATCTCAGTGCATATCTGACGTGGTGTCGCTCTACCCATTGCCCAGGCTCAGCTGGAGGCCCAGAGAGCCACCCAGGACTTCCAGAGGGCCACGGAGGTGCTGGGGCTGCCAAGGAGACCATCGCCCTGGCAGAGCAGAGGCTGCTGGAGGAGGACACCAGGCAGTTTGACTCAGCCTGGCAGGAGATGCTCAACCACGCCACCCAGAGGGTGAGTACCGTACTGCATGGAGGGAAATGGGATTCTCCGGGGCATTAATGCAGCATGACTGTCTATCAAACCCGAAATTTGACACCTGAATGTTACTATTCAAAGGTTTGAGGCATAATGTGGATGAAATCGATGTTTCAGCAAGTTAGGAAGTCACGCTTGTCGCATTTCTGTGTAGCTGCCAGACTGAGTTCTGATTGGCTGTTGCAGGTGATGGAGGCGGATCACGAAGACCGCGGGGTGAGCTGGTGCACAAGGAGACTGCAGCCAAGTACACGGCAGCCATAGGGCCGATGAAGCAGCTGGAGGAAACTCAAACGCACCATCAACAAGTCCAAGTGAGTCCCATATGACCGTATTGCGACCACAACCCAACCGCACTGTGGTTAAAAAACTGAGAAGTCAAAGTGAATCTTCTACAACCACTGCATCAATTATCAAATGGTCTCCGACACACACGTTCACAAAATCCCTGTCTATTTGTCTACAACAGTGACCTTTTCCAAGACATTGATCTTTCGCGACATAGATTTTTCAGTAGCTTGGAAAAGGTCAACTTGAACAAAACAATGCAATATAAATATGTGCAAAAAGGTTGCGTGCAACAGTGGAGGCTGCTGAGGGAGGACGCCTCATAATAATGTCTGGAAAGGAACAAATGGAATGGCATCAAACATGGAACCCATGTGTTTGTTACCATTCCACCTATTCCACTTCGTAGCCATTGCCACAACCTGTACTCCCCAATTAAGGTGCCACCAACCTCCTGTGGCCTGCAGGAGTCGTTTTCTGAACCTTTGATGATGAAGTAGTAGCTGTTTTATTCCTGGCACCACAAGAGAGACAATGTGGTGGTGTGCTGGTTAGTATATGCTGTCAGGTTTTTACAAAACTCCATAGACTGGAGGCCTGTTTTGGGAGGAGTGCATGTGTGAGATAGGGGTCTCTAATGTTTCCCAGCTGTGACTGAGAGACTGAGGCTGTTGTGAATCCATATAGTCTTAAAAAGCTTCCTTGTCTCCTTTCCGTCATGACCACAGGTCATGTACTTGATATATGTGTAATCAGTTTTGGTTGAAACCTAGCCAGTCCTCCTACCTGTAGATGTCATGAAGATGAGATGAGACAAAGAGTCAGTTTTAGAGTTTCTTTGGGACTGAAGATCCGTCTTGCTCTACTGTGTTGCCTCAGCTCTCTCAGCCTAATCCTTTCTCCACAGTTGGCTTTCCATCTAATGTGATAACCATATAGCTCACCTTTGTTGCCTTGGTAGATATGTACAGAGCTATTCCAAGTTGTTTTCATCGCCTCTAATCTTTTCCCCTCCTCCTCTCTTTTTGATTGACCTCTCTCGCAGACCTTGCTTTGAGTTGAAGGCAAGTACTACCTACAGCTTGAGGTAATGTGTGCACTACACTCGCTACTGTAATTTACCTGCCTTCATAGACCATTTTAAAGGTATTTTAGATTTAAGGAGTTCTATTATTGCCTTGTTATCTGTGGACTCTGCTCCATGGTTAGATCTTTACTGGATGTGACTAGGTCAATAAACTTTTGACCGTGAACATATTGCCATGTCATCTCAGGTCTAAACCATTTATGGCAATGATGGCTTTGTGTGTGTGTGTGTGTCCTTAACTGTGTATACCAAGCTAATGCTAATAATGACTGCCCTTTCTGTCTGTAACACCTGTAAGAAGAACGTGGATGAGTTGTCAGGCCAAGCTGTGCCAGGCCAAAAGAAGGGTACAAGATGGCTCTGAGAAACCTGGAGATGATCTCAGACGAGATCCATGAACGCCACCAACTGCTTCCGGCCATGGGCCCCGGGGGCGGGCGTGGGCGCCGAGGCGCAATGTCGCCGGGGACGACATTGCCAGCTTCAAGATGGAGTCGGATGGCATCTCCAGTGAGTACACTTACAGTACATGATGTTCTGGTCATTTAGTTTCTGCGCTTGAAAACTGCAGAAACTGTTCTTGGAACAACTGTCCTGCATAGTGAGGCTAAACAGCCAGCATTGCCTACTTTTATTCACTTTATTAGTTGGGTGCACATGCAAAGCGCATACTCACCCTGTTGACCTCTGACTTGTTCTTCGAATCCTTTGTAGGAATTCCTAGAAGAAATGTGCTCCTTCTTTCAAAGGAAATTCCTGTTGAATTTAAAATGCCTGTATTGACTTTGTGCATGGTTGTCTATCATGGGATCTTCTGCAAAGGTCATTGGGCACCTAATGCTTTATTTGAAGAGAGTACTTAACTGAAGTCTTTCTTTATGCCGAAGGAAATGGTTTTGCTCTTTCCTGCATAGCATCGTTCATGGCACCCAATTCATGCGATGTCTTAAACAACTAGCCTAGAGACAGCTTTACTGTTTAAGCTCCTATGGTTAAGGTTAGGACTTGAGTAATGAGACCTGATCCTGAATCAGTTAAGTGCTGAAGATATACACTGTGATGAGATGAGGTCTCAACTGTAGTCAGACAAAGAGAGTGGCATTGCTTCAGACATTGTTAAACACTGAGTCCACTTCCCATTGTCTGCATTATGGGCTGCGGGATGATGTTTACCATGGCAACCTGAGAGACCTACTGCTAGGCTTTGACCCACTCCGCACACCATTAGCTGAGATTATGTGGGTTAACCTCAACAGCAATAAACGTAATATGCTACATTTGCTGATTTGTCTTTTAGTAGATATAGTAAAGTGTGTCTGTTTCGAAACTGTAACTCGATGGCAGTAAACAAAAGAATCTACGATTGCAGACACTAGTTCAAGGTCATAGAAAACATGCCTTCATTCATACATTTCGTCATCCATGTTGGAATTTAGGGACTTTTCCCCTACACGGAGAAATGTGATCTCATATTTGTCTTGAAATTACTGTATGTCTTTACACTCCTCTTTCTTTCAGTGTAAGTATCTCTGCAGTATTTCAGCAAGTCTCCCTCTCCCACTTCTACCAATCTGTCTCCTTTTGTTTTTCTTCCTACTCCCTTTCTCTCTGTTCCTTACCTTAGCCCCTCTCTCTCCCTTTTTTTCCTAAACCTCTTCACCTCAATCTCCAGCTTCCTGTTTTCTCTCTTTGTATTTTGTTTTTCTGTGGATGCCACATTGATGCTCTGCATATACACTCCTTAGTTGTACAGTAAAGCTTTTACATCTCAACCACTCTTCCCTCTCTCTCTCTGCAGTGATGCTCTGAGTCGTTTGAGGATGAGACCTGCAGCAGCAGTGCCATGCTCAGGAGGAGAACTCAGAGACCCACTCCACCTGCAGCCTGGGCTCCTCCTCCCACTCCCCCAACAGCCCCAGGACCTCTCCTCGCCCTGCCCCTTTCCCAGCTCCTCCTCGCCCTGCCCCCCTCCTCTTCCTTCTCCTCCTCGCCCTGTCCCCCCTCCTCTTCCTCCTCTCTTCTTCTCCTCCTCCTCCCTCCTCTTCCCCTGCTCCCTCCTCACGCCCCATGTCTGGACATTCCCGCCCCTGTCTCGCTATCCTCCTGACCCGGCCTCATCTCGCCTGTCCTGGGACCACGCAGCGAGTGTAGGGGCCGTCATCACCTGAGTGGTGACCTGGAGAGAGGTATGTGTGTGTGTGTGTGTGTGTGTGTGTGTGTGTTTGCATACTGTATGTAGGTGTAAATATGCAAACAAGTGAAAAAGGAGAGAGATTGATGGTGTGTGTTTATTTTCAGTAAGACATATCGTCTTCTGCTACCTGTCTGACTAACACCTGAGCCAGAGGAGAGGCCTGTATTAGTCATTGTGACAGCTATCCTAGTGCTTAGGCCAGAGCAGGTGCAGAGCCACAGGCTAGCAGTACTGCTGGGGGATACATCCTAATCTCCGCTGGGTCCCTAAGAGCCTGCAGGAAGGTTCTGGACAAGTGAGAAAAGGTTAACATAGTGGAAACTTTTAGAAAAGACTTGGGTATGATCGTCTACGGGTGTGTGTGCAGGGCTTCCTACTCCCAAAGGATATTCATGACCAGGCTCACACAGCATACCTGTCTGTGTGTTTTCAGGTGAGAGAGCAGAGGGAGCGGAGGGGGAGCTGGACAATACTGTAAACAACGAGAGCACCACCGTCCCAAACACCAACAAGACCATGGGCCTGGAGGGCCGCCTCAGCTTCCTGTCTCTTGACGCTCGCGCTTTTTAACGACAGCACCAAGAACGCCAATGCGACCAAGCAAAGCCGTTCCCAACCCCCCACCCAAACTGTGGTCCAGCTGGTCAACGGGATGTGAAGGGAAAGCTAACCCCAGTTCACCGGCTTTTGTGTGCCAACATGCTGTATTGCCAGTAACCACACACACATTCCATTCTACCCCGTGAACTAATACTGGCACATAAGTAAGAAAGGTTGGCTCATATGAGATACTATGAACCCAAATGGTCAGTGTATATACAGTTCCTATGGATCATGATGAAGAAGAGACTAAGACCCAACCCAGGGTGGGTAGATTTCATGAAACCACCACTTCCTATGAAAGGACCTTTTCACCTTTTGACCTCCCACCCGTAGCTTTGAGTCCTCAGTCAGATTGGCTTCCCATAATTCCCTCCTGCCACTGCACACACATTAAGGACAGTGCTGGCTAACGTCTAGGGTGGGGGCCCAAGGTATATGAGGGGAAATGGGACAAACAGTGTTGTTTTTTAAGTGATATCTCCCTGAGAGGGAGCTGCACTTCCAGAAAAGATGCGTTTCTGTTGTTCGTAGACTAAAGATATATGCCAACTGAATAATAGAAATTGGAGTGTTATTTCAAAAACTTGGATGTCACGTGGTAACTTTTACCAATACAGAACATAGTAAAATACACAACATATCCAACATTGATAGCAATGTGTTATGCTTGTAATTGAAGAGCACATAAGCAGGATAGGTTAAATTCAGGATTTCTCAAAAGGAACAAGTATATTTACGAGTGAATAACCCTCATAACTTGTGATATTACTCTGCTATATCCTCTCCAGAATACTTTATATGAATACTCTCACCTGAGTACATCCTGTATGGCATATAGTTGCCATGGCAACTGCTTCATATTACCATGATGACCAAACACTCCTACCCACCCCTGGCTGGCATCTCTTCGGACTTAGCCCATGCATTTGATAGCGGGTCATCAGAATTAGACTTCCAAAAAGGAAGTATTCATATTGCACAACACATTTTCCCAGTGATCTAAATGTGAATCCATCTCACCTACAGTACTCATGTAAAGCTGGACTTGGAAACTGATTGAACGAGAAATAATTGTGGCGGTGAGGCTCTGGGCTTGCAGATATACCCCTCCTCTCTTCCTCCTGCTCTCTCCCTCCATCCTGTTTTTCATCAGTGCCACACTGATGTACCAGGGAAATGGGCCTCCAGAGTCAACCCCCTAGCCTCCCTCCATCATCTCCTGTCATGGCATCCCCAATGGCCCTGGGACTGAGGGACAACCTCCACCCACAGACAGTAACACTAAGAGACTGAGCAATAGCATAGGATAAAAACTTTGGATAACCATATCTGCCCATGGACACTTTCTACATAGAGTTCTCTGTAACAGAATAGAAAATACAGTCCTGGTACCTGGTAATTCTCGAATCTGATGATGGTCTTGTCTTTAGACCAATATTGAGGAGAAAGTAACTGAATTAAACTGATTGTGTCGAAGAATGTTGAGGCCTTTTTGTGGAAACTGACAGAATAATTGATAGAGTGAGTGTTGAGATTTCTGGTGGACAGTATCAGCTACTGTTGTAGATCCATATTGGCATAAAATGGCCCGCAGTAGACTGTCGGATGTTTGTGAGGTCAGTCTGTCTGTCTCAAATAGTGTTAAATTGGCTTCCTCCTGGTCTCTCATATCTCCATGGCCACATGGGAAAGGTATTTGGTCACTGAGTTAAGATGAGAATAAGCTATTGCACAAAAGAGTATGCAGTCTTTGTTCTTGTGATCGCTCCAGTCTATGTATGTACTGTATGTGTACAAATGTAATGTTATATCGATGTTTATCTCTCTCTGTGCCACCCTCTGGTGTGGAATGATATAAACCACGAACAGTCCCCTCTCACCGCCTGTTTTTTTCCCAGTGGGTCTGCCCTTATGGTGAGTAACTTTTCCATTGTGTCTCCACAGATTATGTGCCTGTTTTCAGAAAAATAATCAAAGAAACTGGATGTTCCTGCAGTAAGCCCTATGTTCATTTCTTATGTTCTAACTGTATATGTTGATCAACTAACTGCTTGTTCTCACTAGCCTGAAGTTCTTTGGTCAACCAAACTCAAGATCATATTTGGTAAAGTGACCCGGTGACCCAAATTTCAGGCAGAGATGGGTAAGTCATTATATAAAAACATGTGAATGTTTTTTTAGATGTCTCATCAGAACCCTATACAGTAATTCATTTGGGGTAGTCTGTAGCTAATCTGACTCGATAACTTTGACTATAGGCTATACTGATATTTCTTTGTCTTACTGGCATTAAGTCAAAATACAGTGGGGAAAAAAAAAGTATTTAGTCAGCAATTGTGCAAGTTCTCCCACTTAAAAAGATCAGAGAGGCCTGTAATTTTCATCATAGGTACCGTCACACTATGACAGACAAAATAGAGGGGAAAAAAATCAAGCAAAATCACATTTGTAGGATTTTTTTATGAATTTATTTGTAAATTATGGTGGAAAAAATAAGTATTTGGTCACCTACAAACAAGCAAGATTTCTGGCTCTCACAGACCTGTAACTTCTTCTTTAAGAGGCTCCCTCTGTCCTCCACTCATTTACCTGTTTAATGGCACCTGTTTGAACTTGTTATCAGTATAAAAAGACACCTGTCCTCACAACCTCAAACAGTCACACTCCAAACTCCCACTATGGCCAAGACCAAAGAGCTGTCAAAGGACACCAGAAACAAAATTGTAGACCTGCACCAGGCTGGGAAGACTGAATCTGCAATAGGATTATATTTGCTAAAGAAATCAACTGTGGGAGCAATTGAGGAAATGGAAGACATACAAGTCCACTGATAATCTCCCTCGATCTGGGGCTCCAGCAAGATCTCACCCCGTTGGGTCAAAAATGATCACGAACGTGAGCAATCCCAGAAACCACATGGGGGACCTAGTGTATGACCTGCAGGAGAGCTGGGACCAAAGTAACAAAGCCTACCATCAGTAACACACTCGCCGCCAGGGACTCAAATCCTGCAGTGCAAGACGTGTCCCCCTGCTTAAAAGCCAGTACATGTCCAGGTCCGTCTGAAGTTTGCTAGAAGTGCATTTGGATGATCCAGAAGAGGATTGGGAGAATGTCATATTCGATAGAAACCAAAATATAACCTTTTTGGTAAAAACTCAACCGAAATCGTGTTTGGAGGACAAAGAATGCTGAGTTGCATCCAAAGAACACCTATACCTACTGTGAAGCATGGGGGTGGAAACATCATGCTTTGGGGCTGTTTTTCTGCAAAGGGACCAGGACGACTGATCCATGTAAAGGAAAAGAATGAATGGGGCCATGTGGTTTGTGAAGGATTTTGATGAAAACCTCCCTTCCCATGTGGCATTGAAGATGAAACGTGGCTGGGTCTTTCCAGCATGACAATGATCCCAAACACACCGCCCGGACAACGAAGAGTGGCTTCATAAGAAGCATTTCTAAGGTCCTGGAGTGGCCTAGCCCGTCTCCAGATCTCAACCCCATAGAAAATCTTTAGAGGGAGTTGAAAGTCCGTTTTGCTTATCGACATGCTCCAAACATCACTGCTCTAGAGGATCTGCATGGGAGGAATGGGCCAAAATACCAGCAACAGTGCTTTGAAAACCTTGTGAAGACTACAGAAAACGTTTTGACCTGTGTCATTCCAACAAGGGGTATAATTAACAAAGTACATTAAGAAACTTTTGTTGGTTGATCAAATACTTTATTTTCCACCATAATTTGCAAATAAATTCATTAAAATCCCTACAATGTGATTTTCTGGATATTTTTTCCTCATTTTGTCTGTCATAGTTGACGTGGTACCTATGATGAAAATTACAGGCCTCTCTCATCTTTTAATGGGAGAACTTGCACGAATTGGTGGCTGACTAAATACTTTTTTTCCCCACTGTAGCTATTTAATCGCTGCAGCTAGTTACTGCAAAAAAACAACAAGCAGATCATTGCTTTCTTGCAGTTCGTTTACATCACTCTGGCTCCTCTTTGTCAACCTTAACATTGATTAACCACAGTCTAATACCACTCTTGTCTGCTTTAGGTTTCCCCTATTGACCTTTAAGCCATGTGCTGCTGACTGTAGTGGCTACAGGATTCAGAATGTTTGCAGGTTTGACATTCTGCCACGCCAAGTGGCAAGACGGCTCAGAACTAGATTACAGGATCCTGTTCACACTAACAAACGTTTAACTAGTTTTCTTCTCTTCTTTGCTTTCCTCTCTTGCTATCAGGACACTCGATTTGTAGTATTTGTCAGTTGCCAAATCTGGCTCTGGGGTTAAATCCCCGACTTTCCACCCTAAACGATTGTTTTGTTCTCTCCCTCTCAAGATCACTGCACTTCCCACTCGTCTCCGTTTCTCCTCTCTCCCTCCTCAGGCCTGGTAGTTGGGTCTTTCTGCCCTGTGATTCTCAGAGGTTGTGACCAGCTGTTGCCCATAACACACTCTGTTTCCAAATGCTCTCAGACTGGAGAGAGAGGCCAGATCTGCACCAAACCAAAGACAACACATTTTCTGATTTCTCAATGCCATGTTTGAATATCATTCCACATTTAGTGCAAGTTGTGCAAAATCATAACAGACCGCCACACGATTGTACTATTGCATTTTGACATAAGTGGCAGCAACAGTTGCCCTTTTTAAAACAGTCACTGGAGGGGGAAGAAAACATAAATGTAATTCTAATGAAAATGAAATTAGACAAAGAAGCAGCCATTTTGCCAATGCAAAATAAGATTATGCATGGTACGGGTGACTCCTCTTCTAGTAAGTCCATGCTGTCCTTTGTATAACAAATGACACTTGACAGTAATTGTCCAGAAAAGGACAAAGTTTATACTTGAGTCTTGCCTGTTTGACACAATGTTAACAGAGAAGGAGAAACCGCTGTGAAGTGCTCAAGTCCTATTCAAGTGTAAACAGGAGATGCGTTTCAAATGTTGTTTTCACGTCAGTACACACACCTATGGTTGCAAAATTCCGGCAACATATAAATTCCCTGGTTTTCCCTAACCCAGTTGGAAGATTCCAAAATCTAATTTATTGAAAGTTCCTAGAATTTTTCAACCCTACTACCACACGTCTGCATGCCTGTGTCACACATCCCTAAATGCCAGAGATCAGTCTATAGGAATTCTAGCAGTTCCACTGATGAAATAACAATGACATCTTCATGCCTGTGCAACAAAGAAATCCCTGTCGTGGTGCGGTCTCCTGAGAAAAGACCAGTTGCAGTCGAGAACGTCCCCCCCTACGTTCTTGGCAAATACCAGCACTGCCTCTTGAGTACCTAGACTGAAAGGCGGTCAACAAGCTGCCAAGTAAACATTCAAAATCTATAAGGGCCATAGTACAGTGAATAGTTGTGACATCATTTTAAAAAATATAGTATGTCATTATGGCAAAGGAGGAAGGAAGCACCTCCAACATTAGCTCTGATAGTTCCTACTCAGTCAGTTTATTATTTGGTACATGTTCTTTTTGCCACCCTTCAGCACAGAGGGCTAGGGAAATTCCATACAAAAAACATGTCCCTTTCCAAATACCCTTGATAAACTCCCTTGTAGATCTGTATTAATAATGCCATTTAGCAGATGCTTTTATCCAAAGCGACTTAGTGATGTGTGCATACATTTTTACTACCAAACAGGTCGATCGAACCCCACTACCCCGGCGTGCAAAGCTGCCATACTCTACCAATTGAGCTACAGAGGACCACAATGCTCTCAGACTGGATAGGTGAGAGCAATATGTCTTAACTTCATCATCCTTCCACGAAAAGTCCTTCACACTGCTTTCGCCTATCCAGTCATTTCAGATTCACTTGGGACTCAAGGGAAATAGAAAGGGAACATGTTTTTGGAATGGAACTCCGCTGTAGCCCAATAAAATAGTCAGTCTGTCTCTTTTGGGTCCTCCTGCAGTTGTAACAAGTTCCACCCAGAGTTTAGGGAAACAGTGAAGTGTCCATGTTGTGGTGAAGTTATTTCTGGTGTCACCCCCAAATCCTTCCCCCCTCTCCTTACTGGAGCTGGGGAGACCTTTAGGTTGCGTGGCACTGCTGAAGTCCAGGAAGAAGGGTCCTTCCTGTTTGGGCAGGAAGGTGGTGGGGATGACGTTTAGATGCCAGCGGGGACATGGTCTGCCTCCATGTAGCAGAAACCACCCAACAGAGAGGGAGAGAGAGGGGGGGGTCACTTGGCTGTGTCTCAATAGTCTCAAACTGCACCCTTTCTAATCTCCAGATTCCTTACAAACGATGTTTATTTACCAACGACCCATTCCTGGACATTTTCTTTTCATATTTAACCACACCACAAAAATGCATACAACATTTGTGTTCAATAAGAGCAGATTCTGAATGACTATCTACTATTGAATACAATATACCTCTTTAACCTCATCCACAGGATAATGCATAATCAACAATCATGGTCTAAATGTGAAGAAAATGTTATGAATATCTTTTCCACTTCAATTATTTTCAGAATAATCATTTTCAGACACACACATTGCATAGCCTTTGTCAAAATATCTGAACTCAAGGCATCTCCTTTGTGTAAATGTGCAGTAAAGACTAATTTCAGTACACCTCACAGCCCCAATTATCCTTTGAACCAGGCTAACTCACAACAGTGGTAGGCCTGATCCCCGATAACAATGAGACCCTATAGGGAGGAGGTCAGGAGACCTGGCCGTGTGGCGCCAGGATAACAACCTCTCCCTCAACGTGTTCAAGACTAAAGGAGGTATGATTGTGGACTACGGAAAAAAGAGGACCCGAGAGCCTGCCCCGTTCTCATCGAGCGGGGCAAATGTCGTGGAAACAGGTTGAGAGCTTCGGATGCCATTACATTACACAACACTGGAGTTAAACTAAGCTCAGAGTTTGGCCGTAGGAAAAATATTTAATTGTTCCTATTTAGCCCTTTTTTTTATACTCGTCCCGTAAACGGGTTGAAAATGGCCAATTTGAACACTGATAAGCTCCTGGGTCTGGAATGCAGTGGCACATGCAGTAACATGCTATACATGACGTCAGCGCTCAGTCTCCACTTCACAGCTCTGTGTGGGTTTTGACCAGCCGGTTCTGAAACCTGCGCGCGACAAACAGTGCCCATTCTTTCGCACTAATTGGCCCCAAAAAATGATGTCTGAGTGAAATGCTTAAATTAAGAGACTCTATATATTTTGAAAGCTAAACGTTGAGGATTATAATAAATGCCCTTGATGTCATACAAGCAAGCCAATCACCCGAAATGAGTCCAAATGCGCACTTCATTTACTTCATATGATATAGTTATATATGCAGTGTCAACGTTTATGATCACTATGTTTGATGTACAAGTTCCAAGATAGGTTATACCATGGAGTTTATCTGAACAGAATGAGCCTGTTTGGGGTTGCCAACTGCCCACGCACATTTGAACTGCACCTGACTCCATTCTATGCGCACCAAAATTACATTTGCTTCTCTGAATTGGGGCTTGTGAAAGCCTACTGTAAGATCGTGCATTTTATAATTTAATGATGCCCACCTGACCCAGAGATTGCGATTTATAATGGACCGTTTTTGGATTGCGTAAACAACAACAGTAATTGTGTGATGGCGGGATGCAGGGTTGTGTTCAAAAAACAAAACAGCTACAAAGTGTGCTTGCTCTAGTTCCTCAACAACACAGCTAGGAGAGCTCAGCACCTTTGTGATTTGAAGACTTAAGTCATAAAAGTGCATTGGAAATGACTTAGGAACTGTGCCACCACTTTGGAGAGTGTGTGGCCACTTGGAGACACCAGTTTGACCTCTCACTCAAACCCTTGTCATTTCTTTGTCTTATGTTGTACCTACCCCCATTTTCCATAAATAATATTCTTATGTGACTGAATGTATCCAGAGTTTCAAATGTTGTTATCCACAAAATGCGGTAAAATGCACATAAAATCAACAGTGTAATGTCTTGTGTCAGGTGAACTGTTGTGTCCTCTCACTTTCAGTCTAATAAAATGTCCCATCTCCAAACTGTTCCCTTTTAAATTTACTACCATTGTTATGCATATGCTCATGCTCTTCTTTAAGAAATATTTACATTTACATTCTAAATAGGCCAATGAGTGTAGGCAGTTACATAGGATCGATACAAACTCGAACTTTTCTATGTGCTGTTCCTGAACACCTCAGACAAACACACTATCAGCTCAATCTCACCAGTGTGCGTTTTCCTCCTGTGTGTCCTGGGTGATTACCTGTAGTCTCCACTGTTCCTCTTCGAAGGTCTGCAGGCCCTGGCTCTACTACAGTGGACGAACGTGTCACCATCTCAAAGCCCACACTGTACTGCCTGTAGAGGGAGAGACAGCGGGGTAGATCAGCTTTTAATATTCAGATAGATTGTGGCTTCTATCAATGCCCCGTTGTCTGCATCATTTCCGGAATCCCCACATATATATATATTTTTTATTTATTTATTTTATAATATATAAATATTTTACCTCAATATAAAATATGTTATTTTAAATATGCATTTTTTTTTTTTATATGTTCCTTTTTTATTATTTTCCCCTAACTCCCCACTCCCACCTGGAAGTAATGTTGTCAATAACTAACTGGAAGCCCACACTGTACTGCCTAGAGAGGGAGGGAGAGACATATCAACAATAACAACACAAGCTGCACCAGAACCTCTGCTTATCGCCTATGGAGGAAGAGAGGGAGAGGAGGCAGAACCACGTAACAGCTACACATGTCGGGATTATTGGTAGGCCCAGTACAATACAGCACCAACGCATTACACATCCATAAAGTTGAGAGAGAGAATAATCATTTTTTTCTACTGAACAGGAACGGGTGAGGGAGAGAGAGCAGGGATAAAAAGGAGCATTCCGGGTGCTCTGTGCGTGGCTGAATATAGAATCCATCACAGTGGTAGGGAAATGCAGTGACTGAGTCATCTGGCTGGTGTGTGTGTTTATGAGAGTGGATGATGATGTGTGACAGAGAGTGAGAGCGAGAGCATTTAGTTAGCAGTGCTAATGACTGTAGACTGGAGGAGTGAAGTCATCTCATTGGTAGGTCTTTCTCCGTTTTAATTAGGAGCACCAGATAACATTAAAAAGATACCCCTACAATAAATATATTGTTGTTGAGTGGTCATTTAGCAGACGCTCTTATCACACTTGCAGAGCAATTAGGGTTATTTGATCACCTTGCTCAAGGGCACATCGGCATATTTTTCACCCTGAGTAAACTTTAAACCCACTTATTCAGCAACTTCTTAACCACTAGGCTACCTGCCGCCCTTAGGATACCTAAGGGAGTGTGGTAACACTGGAAACGGACTTAGTCTGTCTGGTCACATTTACACCAGGCAATACGTATTCTGCTGTGGCTCTAATTTTCCTGGATGTTACGTGACAAAGTATCATTTTAAGGTCAGACTGTCAGAGACAATGCAGACCATGCATATTATTTCAGTTTTGCATTGTAGTCATTTTGCAGTAGTTGCAGTCTGCAGTGACGGACAGGATAACACTCGAGTATTAAAAGTGCTGTGTTACCAGAGCACATTCATTTCAATGAACCCATTTTATATCCATCCATTAGGATTGGGCCATAAGCAGTGTCCCCACTGGGTATGAGTACCCCCAGTAGTGTGGAGGGCCCTGCGGGTCTACTCAGTGAGTCTTACCTGGAGCCTCGTAGCTCTATGAGCATGGGTCTGGCCGCTCCAGGATTAAACTAGTAGATTGGGTTGTGCTTATCACGAGTCCTTGCTTAGTTCCCACAGCCCCCTGAACTCAGCCCCTTCCACTGGCCATTGATCTGCACAGGGAGGGCTTTAGCAATGTAAGATGGTGATTTTGTTATCATGCCAATAAAACTCATTGAATTGAGAGAATGCTTAGACAAGAAAGAGACAAGTGGATAAACGTTACCTTTGGTATGTGTGAAGAGCGTTGGGGATCTTGGAGAAGAACTTGCATCCAGAGTACACTGTTGGAGAAGCTCTATTGCTCTGTTGAACTGAATGAGCAGGGATGTGATCAGCACAACATGAGAAAAACATCAAAGAGAAACTCAAGGGAAGAATACCGGCCAGCTCTTAGCCAGATGGAAGAAATCATATTCCTTCCAAATACACTTATGAGAACTCTGAGTATGAACATATAATTCACTAATTCTCCAGATATTTAAAGAAGTGAGGGTGTGCAGGCATTGATTTCACAGCCAGTTTCCCTTGCCAGTGCAGAGCTAGATATATTCCTCTGGTAATTTGCTTCTCTCTTTCATTCTCAAAACATTTACGCTTCTCTGTGTTTCTTCTCTTCTACAGAGGCCAAATATGTTGTTTTTTGTGAGACTTCAGATACCAGCTCCTCAGACTTCCAGCTCAGTTGACAAGGGGAGTTTATGAAATATAAAATGAGCAAAACAATGTATGGGTCACATACAGAACATAAATCCTCTCTCATTCATATACAAACCAACAGAAAGTCTTTCCCTCATACACGCAGACAAACTCTAACTCTGCTCGTTTCATTTTTCCCAAGTGACAAGTACAGAACTGTTCTAATTAAATAATTTACACTTAATTTAAACTCAATCTGCATAATGCAAAGAACACACGCATGCGCGTACACTCACTCACACACTCACAGACTGGGAACGGCTGCTTCACATGTATAATTCTACATCTTATTCTGAAACACCAATATTGCTTGTGTGCTTACATATATTATGTACACTTGGCACTCATTAAGTGGAACCAGGCCCTTTCCTCTTTTCTCTCTCTTCTCTTCATCCTCATAACCCCTCCCTCCATCTTCCCCCCACTCCATCTTCCCCCCACTCCTCCCTCACTCCTGCTTCTTATCACCATCCCCCTCTTCTTTTCTCACGCTCTGCTGTGAGATGGCAGAGAGCATGCTATATGCTCATTTCTGCACCGCGATACAACAGGATAGCAGTGTTTGCCTGCCAGCGACAGATCACGATACCTCCACAATATGTGTGTGTTAGTCTCACCCCTCAGAGGTGTGATTGATAGTGTTCTGCTTCGTTCTGCGGCACCACCAGTGAAGGTGTTTTTCAGCGCTGGTTAGTCTCATCCTTGGTGTGAGTGGTAGGGGCTGTTGATCATCCCATGTAGGGGGAGGGTCCGCTGAGGAGGAACATCCAACAGTCAGAGAAAACACACACAGACACACACATATTTCCATAAAACTCACCAGGGTAGTAAACTTTCTTTCCCTCAGTCTTGTAAACCACCAAGGTAGTAACTCATTTGTGCAAATCGTCCTAACATCAAGACCGTATTATTTTTCTTTGGAAAATGACATTTCTTGCGTGGTGGTGGACAGCCAGACAGCTGGTGTGTGCACCTTGTCAGTGATGTGTCTGGTAAGCAGCACCCACCCTTGTGATGCCCCCTGCAGGACAGGTCACCCTCCAGCTGGTACTGAGGGTTGTTGGCGGGCTGTAGGCATCCTTCACCGGCCTGCTTCCCATCCCAGCTACTGCAGGACACACACAACCACAAATATACTTAACATATCCTTCGTGTGTAGTTTTATACACATACAGTGCATTTGGAAAATATTCAACACCTTAAACTTTTTCTACATTTTGTTCACATTACAGCCTTATTCTAAAATGGATTAAATTAATAAAAATCCTCATAAACTACTATACCATAATACAAAGCGAAAACAGGTTTTAAGAATGTTTTATAAATAAACTAATATTTTATTCAACCCTTTGCTATGAACTTAATTTTGAGCTCAGTTCATCCTGTTTCCATTGATCATCCTTAAGATATTTTTACAACTTGATTGGGAGTCACTGGTAAATTCCAATTGATTGACATGAAAAAAACCCTGTGTCTATATAAGGTCCCACAGTTGATTGCATGTCAAACCACCACCCAAACAATGAAGATCAAAGGAATTGTCATTGAGGCTCCTGAGACAGGGTTGTGTAGTGGCACAGATCTGGGGAAGGCTACCAAAATTATGTCTGCAGCATTGAAGGTCCCCAAGAACACAGTGGCCTCCATCATTCTTAAATGGAAGAAGTTTGGAGCCACAAAGTCTCCACTCCTAGAGCTGGCCGCCCGGCCAAACTGAGCAATCGGGGTAGAAGGGCCTTGGTCAGGAAGGTGACCAAGAAGCTCCAGAGTTCCTCTGTGGAGATGGGAGAACCTTCCAGAAGGACAACCACCTCTACGGCACTCCACCAATCAGAGTCTTTATGGTAAGAGCGGCCCAGGCCGGAAGCCACTCCTCAGTAAAGGCCCCGACAGCCAAGGTTGCCAAAACGGCACTAACGGACTCTCAAGACCATGAGAAACAAGATTCTCTGGTCCCCGATGGGCTCCCAGATTAACTCTTTGGCCTGTTGCCAAGCATCACGCCTGGAGAAACCTGGCACCATCCCCTTGCGGTGAGCATGGTGGTGGCATTCATGCTGTAGGATGTTTTTTCAGCGGCAGGGACTGGGAGACTAGTCAGGATCGAGGAAAATTAACCAGTATGAGATCAGTATAAAACCTGCTCTAGGCAGGCGCTCAGGACCTCAGACTGGGGCGAAGGTTCACTTTCCAACAGGACAGCGACCCTAAGCCCCACAGCCAAGACAACACAGGAGTGGCTTCAGGACAGGCTCTCTGAATGTCCTTGAGTGGCCCATCAAAGCCCAGACTTGAACCCGATCGAACATCTCTGAACCTGAAAATAGCTGTGCAGCTATACAAATTGTACTAAACACATAGCGTCATACCCAAGAAACTCGAGGCTGTAATCGTTGCCAAGGTGCTTCAACAAAGTGCTAGGTAAAGGATCTGAATACTTATGTAAATGTGATATTTCGGTTTTAATTTATTTTCCCCCCATTTGCAAAAATTCTCTAAAACCTATTTTGATTTGTCATTATGGGTATTGTGTATAGATTATGAGGAAAAAAATATTTATCCATTTTAGAATAAGGCTGTAACGTAACAAAATGTAGAAAGGTCAAGGGGTCTAAATACTTTATGAATGCACTGTATAGTAGTTAGTTAGAGGTATAGCAGACCTTGTGGGAAGATGAAAGAGGGCTGTTGTTGACCTGTGAATTGAAACTCTCTGAACAGTGGGCTCCAGCTCAGGTAGATGACATCATAGTACTGGCACAGGTCCTCAAGCGTGATCCAAACACCCTTATCACTATTATGCGGTCTTGGGGTCAAAAGTTGAGGTATTTGAGAAGTTCTGGGGTCCAGTTTTCTCTCCCGTTCTGCCTTTCCACCCTCAAGGTGGCTCTATGGAGTTCTTCAGCTGCAGAACCCTTCCCTATC